>NC_092514.1:11248139-11551527 GCF_047511675.1 Marmota flaviventris | reverse complement strand
GAACCGATTCATTTTGGAATTGTCTCATATAGCACACCTAATTCTCATGTGAATTTGGTTAAAATGAGCACATTTTCAGGGTTAACTTCTGAGTAGAACTTTATATAGTAGTTTCCTCTTCACTTCAGAGTTATTATGCTGAATTATTTCAAATTATTATGCTGAATAATTTCCAAACATAGACTACAAATCCTTTATCATATTTGAATTACAGGTCTCAGAACTTTTGTAGTCTGCCATTTCACCTTTGAGTCTTCTTCACTTTGTGGAGTATCTTTACCTCAATCGATGGTTATGATAGATCAGTGACTAGCACTTGAAGGTGTTTTCTTTTTTTTTAATAATGATGTTAGTGCATGCGTATCTTTCTACTTCAACACAGTACACAGATGAAAAAAAAATATTTTTGAAAACAGAACTGACCTCTGTGGAATTCCGGTACAAGCAATTGCACCTCAGCAAGCTTCTATTACCAGCAGGGTTTTATACAGGTGCAACTGTTTTCCCATGATCACTTACCATAAAGCAATAGACAATTGGGCCAAGGTAGCCTCTTGCCTGCTTTTGTGTACAAAATATAAATAGAATGGGAGAAATAAGGGGAAAAAATCCCGCAGCTGGAAGGCAACTTTAAAGAAAAATGATGTTCGTAGCTATCCTGCCAGTAGCTGGCAAAGCAGTTTTTATAAAACATATTTAATGTTTACAACCACTTGGAGACTGGGGAAGGAGTAATACTTTGAAAATGTGTTTAATGTTTTGAACCACTCTGTGGCCAAGAAGCAACTCCTGCTAAAATATATTTAATGCTTAGAGTCATTTGGCACTTTAGGAAAAAAGAAACTTCTTGTTAATTTTTAACATTTATTGCTGATCAGTGGCTGCTAAAGCAACTATTAATTCGGCATGTTTTATGTTTAGGGACACATTGTGCTGCTACTAAAACAATTCATTCGCTTTTCTCAAGGCTGCAGAAAATCTGCCGATAGCATTACCTTTGCAATTGCACCACCAATAAAAACATGGGAATCAGACAGAGGAATACAATGCTCCCTGAATGCTCAGTCATAACATCCTATGGCCCTGAAAAGAGTTCTGCCATGCCAAGTGCTGTGGACATTTCACGGCTGACACAGGCGAGATCATAAGACCCTGCTCAATTCCATCAAATGTGTTAAAGCCATGCAGAAGACTGTGAAGCAAAAGAGTAATTTGATAATTGATGCTTCTTACAAATCAACACCTTGTCTCCACATATTAAGATAAAAGAGTCCTCTACACCAAAGCAAATGTAAATTGGAATAGAAGGTCCATTGTGTTATTAAATAAACTTGGTTTAGTTTGTAGAAAGGAAGATGGTAAATATTGAACTTTTATCAGAAGGAGAGACTGAGAAAAGAGAAGATGATAATTAGCAGGAACATCTGCAATTTAGGCTTTCTCTGGCTAGTCTCCTCAGAATGCTCACCACATCGGGAACAGGACATGTCCCCATTTATTGACGGCATTTTTCCAGAGATTGTGTTAAGTGGTATGTGCACATTTTTTTCCCCTTTGGTACTTCCAATACCTTTGAGAAGAAGATATTTGAATTATTCACTTGCTGGTAAGAAAAGCAAAACACAAACAAGAATATCACCTATCCCAATGAAATAAGAAAACGTATTTGGACTCTTAACAAAGTATGGTTTGAAATCTTAACAAATTCAAAACCCATATGTGATTTCAAATACACGATATAGCTAAGCATGTTGGCACACACCTGTAATCCTAGTAACTGGGGAGGTTGAAGAAGGAGGATTGCAAGTTTGAAGCCAATCTTAGCAATCTAGTGAGGTCCTAAGCAACTTAGCAAGACCCTGACTCAAAGTTTAAAAAAAAAAAAAGGGATTTACATAGATAAAATGTTTTTGCTGTATTTTATGAAAAAGCAAGTAGGACATGGAAAACCAAGGGCTTAGACAGTGGACCTCAGATTCATGGACAATTATTCCCAGGCATAAAAGCTAGTCAAATGATTTTCCTCATCGACTACCACGATTTCAGAATTGCTATTCATTATCCCAATTTTTCACAGAACTGTATGCAGAAATTATATCATGCTTACCTTACCATCGTGTTCTAGTTGTGCCTGGGGTAAGCAACTTAATTCTGTAGTTTAACAGGTCTCAAATATAGATGAACTGAATTCAAGGACCCTGTCCCATTCTGGACTTGATTTAGATGATGAGGTCCTGGTTGGGGTCTAAGAAAGGGCTTAATATATATTACAGGAGAGGAATGTCCAGAATCATGACAGCACAGGAGGCAACAGAGTGTTAGGCAGAATGTAAAAGGATCAAAATTATCAGTTTCCTCAAGTTTATGGCTTTGTGTCATCCCATGATCTGAATGAGGGCTGGGCTTATTTCTAAGAATAGGGCCGAAGTCATGGGGTCTCACTCTCAAGATCAGATTATAAACTGTATCTTCAATCAAGGTTTCTCTTTCTCTATTTTTGTCTCTTTGCTGACTCAGTTTCTCTCCCTGTCTCTTCCTCTCACTCTCCCTGCCCCACTCTCTCAGCTGCTCTTGGGGAAAACCAGCTGCTGTGCTGTGGTATATCCCTGTGAGGTCTGTGTAGCAAGGGACTGAGGACTAGTAATGATCACACGACTTAGTACAGGAGCAAATTCCCACCTATCCAAGATTAAGCCAACCTCAGCCAATAGTTTGGCTATACCTCTTAAGTTTTGGGTTAATGCATTAGGTAACAATAAATAATTGATACACAACCTTCATCACTTACTATAAAGGAATGTCATTAGTCATGAGACAAATCAGAACCATCCTCTATCTGGTGGTGGAACACTAAGAATTCTGCACTGGCTCTCTGATATCTCCCACAAAATTATATATCCTTATTTAAACATGAGGCAACTACACAAACTCAAAATGAGGGATATTCTAAAAAATCACTGGCCAGAAATCTCCAAAAACTGTCATGTCGGCCAGAAAAAGGCAAGGAAGTGCTTCAGATTGAAGGAACTAAAGACATAAAATGTAAATGTGATGTGTGATTTAGAACTTGAACTTTATAAATATAACACCTCTTTGAGACAACTGATGAAAGTCAGGTCTAAGGATTAGAGTGTAAATTCCCATGTCTGAAGACTAATTTTGGTTATAGAGTGAGAATGTATTATGTGTAGAATCGTCCACATGCTGCCTTGGAGTTCTTGACAAGGACAGTGCTTATGGGCACAGACAGACACCCAGGAGTTTCCCGCTCCCCTGTGCTATGCAGCTGCTCTCAGTTGTTATGTCAGGCACTTAGACAAGGCAACATATCTATTTTAGAGTTTGTTGGGTTTCCCTGCCCTCATTGGAATCTCTCTGAAAATAAGTAAGTGGGGACATTTATATGTGTTTCTAAATTGCAACAATGATGTAATAAGTTAATGCTAAAAATAGTTAGAATCTTCACTTTTTCCTTCCTGGAGATATTCTTTTTCAGTACAAACATGCAATACATACCCTATAGTCAGAAACCTCTGAAAGACCCTAAATAATTTTATTTTAGCATTTATCCCCAAACTTTGTGTGAAATAAAATGGTTATAAGAAAATAAGAAAGGAATACTTTTATTATTTTTTATTAAGCCAGTTGTTAATTTTTTTCAATGTACCAACTTCTACTAAACTTTTGTTTTTCTAAGAAGGTTAATAAGAGATTCCTATTCTTCAGCTCAGTTTTCAGTAGGAACCCTATCCTCAAACTATATTATCTAATATAAATATAATATATTTACTATAAGGCAATGATAGGCATTCCAAACTCCTAAGATTATCTGAAAATGAAAGCTAAAATTAAGTTTCCCCAAGATTTTATTTAGTAGCTTCTAACCCTAGGAAAACAGTGTAATTATGATTAATTTCTTTCCAAAGAGCCTAGAAGATATTCTTATTTTCTCAGATACAGAATTTACTAAGTTTTATATTGAAAAAAATAAAACATATAAAAATAATGCACAAAGTTCTTTTTCTTTCTTTTTAAAGATGAAATCAAATAAAGGACAAAAATTTCCAGTTACATTATCTAGCACCTTGGTATTGCTTAGGGAGCAGCACATTTTACTACATAAATTATGATTCATGATTCAGAATTGACAACTACTAAAACATGTCATAGAGACCTGGTTATTAATAATCTAATCAGCTGTCTCAAAATGAGTTAGCTGAGGCAGAGAAAGAGAACACAATTGTGAATATGGATTTAAACACTTGAATTCTTCCAGTGCTCCATGGAAAGTAACTTATACTGCATAATCTACTGATGCATAATCATCAGACATTAAAGAGGGCACATTCCAGCAATTCATTGTAACTCTAGTGATCTTAAAGAATTAAGACCACATTCATAAAGTCTAAATTCGTCTCCAAGGAGTAGCTTTGAGTTGGAGAATATCTGGATCATTAAGTAATTTCCTTAGGTCAAAGTAAAAGCACTTTATCTCTGAATATTACTTCCATGGCATATTGGATATAGCAGGAGTTGGTAACAGAGTGACCTTTCTCTTAAACGATTCATAGATTCACTAGAATTTTCTTCAACTTAAGAAATTAAATGCACTCCATAGTGTTATAAGTCTTAAATATTGATTTTCCTCTAAAATCTCAAACTGTTCTGATCACCACCATTCTCTCTTTGTACACTTATGTTCCATGTAATGTTAACTTCACTTAATTTCATTGCCGGTTATTTGAATACCATGATTTCAGGTTTCTTATCCATTACTGACACATTGCCATTTGTATAAGACACTTCATTCCACTGATACTTCATGTTCTCTTTTGTATTACAAAATAAACTATTTCACTGTATGCATTTTTCAATTGGTTGTTTCTTCCCTTTTAAGAAAATGAAATCGCCACATTCTCGATAGTTATAAAGTTATTTCATAGGAAATGCCTCAAACACAGAAACCTAGAGCAGACAGTGAGATGTGCTGCAACCATAGATAGCTAACATTGTGAATTTAACAGGGAGAGTTCCATCCAGTCTCGACCAGTAATTATTTACATATGCCCAGAATATAATAAGAGGAAGCATTGTCTAGATTGTTTGGTGCTGGGTGGTGGGTAGGAAAATAGAGAAAAATATAAACTTTTCTTTGCTTATTAGAGCAGGGAACCATATCACTGGGTAATATGGGCATACTTGAGAATGGAATTCAAGAACTCTTGGTATATACAGTAAATACAAGTTCTGGATACACAATAGTTGTTGGTAAGCTTTAAATTAGTCATGGAAAAAGAGAAGCAACAGATGCCACAGCTCAAGCTGGCTCTCCAGTGTTTGGGGGGCTTATATATATGGGGGATTATGAAAAAAGGTAACAATGCATGGTACATATTCTACTTTTAACATTTAATTCATAGGTGGTGCTTGTACCTCTGTATTCATTTGAAAAGAGCACCTTATATAAATGTATTTCAAGAATACCCAGGCTAAGCTACAGTATGTAAATAGGTTCAGGTTCAAAAGAAATACTCCTGCTATAAATATATATATATATGAATACACGTCAGGGACTCTCACCATCATGTATATCCATAAAACTGGGATCTTAATTTTAATGTTATACTCCATGTGTGTATAATATGTCAAAATAAAATCTACTGTCATATATATCTAAAAAAACAAATAAAAAGAGAAAATAAAACAGAGAAAGTAGATAGGGTGGTGCAGGCCTATAATCTCAGCTGCTGCAAGACTGAGGCAGGAGGATCACAAATTCAAAGAAAGACAGGGAAACTTAGTGAGAACTTTTCTTACAATAAAGTGAAAAGGGCTGGGGGTGCAGCTCAGAGGTAGAGGGCTTGCTAGTGTAGGCGAGGAAGACCCTGGGTCCATCCCCACTACCATGGGGTGGGGAGGGATGTGTTGCAAACCAAGTTAAGATTTTACTGGAGTCTCTTGAGTAACCAATAGAAATTTCAGTAATGGCACAGGACAGCACATTTCACAGAGCCTCATTTTCTACAGATCTTTCCAATTTCTCATGATCTCATAGTATATGGTATTAAACCCCAAAATTGCAAAAGCTGCATTCAATTTGCTTTCTCACTTACCTACCTTGCTCCTTATCATCCACATTGATTTCTCTCTCAGGAACTAGCTACAAATTTTCTAAAGCAGGGCTTCAGCTTTTTCAGCCCTACACTTTATCCTAATCAACAAAAGACATAATTGTTTATCTAATGAGACAAAATTTCTAAAACTGTAACAAGATGTGTGTGTTTGCTTTAAGGATGTTGTTTTAGTAATAGAGTCACTTAGCATTCCAAACTCATGTCGATATTTCTAATTTATACAAAGTGGCTGGGTTAAACTACTTATCCACTGAATAGCTCTGCCTTCTTGAAAGCCTTTGTCTCAAAGTATATTACCTCTACTTTTCTCCCCTCTGTAAAATAAAGACACAATTAATAAAATAGTTCATCTCATTTCCTGAGATTATTTTCTAATACAGCATGCTTCTTCACTATTGCATTTCTAAATCTCCAGCAATCATAACACTGCAGAAAATGGACAACTCAAAATGTACCTGAAAATGAATGAGATCTGCAGCTTTTCCTTTGATCTCTTAGGTAAAGGAGAGAATATGGTCTCTGAATGCCTGATAAGGTCATACATACAATTTCAAGTGCATTTGTTGTAAATCTATGTGACAAGTTCTACAGCCACTAACCTGTTTCTGCCCTAAGGCAGTGTGTGCAATCTTCACTGCATGTCCTGAGTGGTTGTAGGGGAGTGGTAGCCCTTTGAGACATTAGGAAATATTAGCAATGGCTCAATACAAGTTTCAAGTTTAACCTATGTGCAAATAATAGCTTTATCTTCCAAATGTGATAGGAAGTTCCAAAACATAATTTCTTTAATCAGGAATATTAAATGGAAACTTTGTCTCTTTTTTTCCCATCTTTTGATTATAAAAATTTTAAACATTCAGAAACTGAAAAAAAAACATGTTTTGTGAATGCTTGTGATAGGAACTAGAAGTGATAGGAACTAGAATACAAGAAGAATTGTCAGTAGTGACTGAGGAGTAAGAATTTTAATTAAAAATTGCCATTAAGGTTAGAATTATCTACTTAGTTTATATAAATATATATATATATATATATATATATATATATATATATGTTTGTAAAGTCTTTGATCTGGAAATATGAATTTATATTAAATATGAAGTATTAAGAATTATGTTACCATAGTAAAATTCTAGATTTATTCTAATAATGAAATCACATTATCATTTGCTTAGTTGTTTTGTAGTATAACTAATATGGAATACTTATATACACAAAATAAATGATCTTACCATTATTGAATCTCTATCAATACTACAAATAATGTAAAACACAACTTTTCTGAACTCTTTAAAATCAGACTTAATACACACTTTGGTTAAGTTTTGCATACTTGAGACATAATTTCTCTCTGGTATTTGGTGATATAAGGTAGTTATATTCAGCAGTCAGTTGGTGTCTAGAATTGGTAAGTATAATAAATTTCAATACAAATATTTTTATACTTCAAATATAAGGGGGTGTTATGAGGTCAGGTACACCAACATATGGAAAAACATGGAATAATTTTATATATTCTAATTGCTATCTTCATAAGGAGCAAAAAAAAAAAAAACTAAACAGAAAATGCTGAGAAAACAAGTAAAAATTAATTCATCCTCTACTGTTGAAGAGTAATTTGGGGGTTACAAATACTATCAACCTGAATATGTGAATGTTGGAGAGGTTCTTTAGCATCTGACAAAGTATTCACGTGCCTACTTACCCACAGGAGACATTTCTGGAACACTAGCAACATAAGGTCCATCCAAAAACTTTGGCTCATTGTCATTAATATCTTGCACTTTGATGATGAATTCTGATTCAGGCTCCAAAGGCTTCCTGGTCTCTATGTCTACAGCCTGTGCACGCAGGGTATAGAAAGGTTTTTCTTCTCTATCCAGGCTCCTTATTGCATGAATGTCGCCTGTGGTTTCATCAATGGTAAAAACGGTCCCGGCACCATCTCCTGAGAGGGTGTATTTAACAGTACCCTCTCCCTTGTCCAAGTCAGAATGAAGCTTTGGGGTAGGGGAAGACAAGGAAAGAGAGGAGAGAAGAGAGGGATACCATTAAAAATTTTGCCATTATTAAAGAGTCACAATTTGAAAAAAAAAATGTTCTGTGAAAA
Organism: Marmota flaviventris; assembly: GCF_047511675.1. Taxonomy (NCBI): domain Eukaryota; kingdom Metazoa; phylum Chordata; class Mammalia; order Rodentia; family Sciuridae; genus Marmota; species Marmota flaviventris. Next base: position 11,543,283 of record NC_092514.1, on the reverse strand, counting down.
CCTATGTAAATAGATAGATAGATAGATAGATAGATCCTTGATATTCTAATTTCACATTTGAGTTCCTTGCCTTATTTCATAGATGGACAACAAATTTGTCCTTTCATTGATTTTACTTTCAGTTCATTCTATTTTTTAATGCATTTTGAAGATCAGAATCACACTCCAAACCTAGTGTAAGTGTAACTGATTTTGAACATTTGTTGAGTTCCTTTGTATCTCTTTAGGAATAAAATTTTCATCAGAAACTATTCACAAATCTTAAGCATAGTTATTGTTTTAGATTAAATGATCATATGAAAATAAGTAAGCTCATAAATACCAAGTTGTAAGTCTTCCACATGAGCTAAAGGTAGAAATTAATGACCTAAAATAGAAGGAGATGAGTTAAGAAAAATCTCAGAAAACACTGAGCCTTTTTCTTTGGAAAAGAATGATACGATCTTTCAGTTATATGTGGTAGATTATCTCATTTTAACCAGTCAAGATAGTATGAATTATCCAATATTAACCAAACTATTGATAGCATCCTTGGTTATTTTTTCAGATTAACAGATAAGTTTCTTCTAATTCATTATGCATATAGAATATTTGTTGATTATAATTCAAATAAATTTAAATTCAGTTAATTTATTTTAAATTTCAACACATTATTAGTTCACTGTATTGTAGCATGGAATAAGATGCACATGAAATCCAAAAGGGAGAGAATCAAAGAGAAGGGAAATTATCACAGGTATATGGTCAGCATTGCTCAAACTGGAGTCCAAGAATAAGTGGAAGCTCAACATATATTTGGAGAAACATAACTTGTCTAAGAATAAGTATATACATACAACAAATATCACCTTAAAATATTACATTTTACAGCTTATTTAAAATATTACATATTACAGATTGCTAATGCATATTCTTATGATTAATATAAATAAATGTATAATTATTTTACACAATAATTTATATTCTTATAAATTATATCATCTATATTTCTTTCATTCAGATGCCGACCTAAAGTGTTTTAAACTATTTTCATTCAGGATTGCCTAGTTTTCTGATTTCAGTATCCAAGACTTTATATTTGAGAGCTTAATGCCCTCAGCAGATCACTTAAAGAAAAAACTTTGAACTTTTATAGTGCTCATAACCATTGGGATGTGCCTTACAATCTGCATTCAGTTGCTGCTCTCTGGCAAAATTTGGTAAAAAATGACTTTTGTGTTTGTTAACATTGCAACACAAAAAGAGATTTAAAATATTTTTAATTACATAAACATATATTCTATGCAATTACTCTTTCTGTGAGTTAGTATTAGAAACAAATTAGAAATACCAATTAAATGTAAGTTCAACATTGGCTACATCTTAGCTTTCAAGCTTGACGTTGTGGTTTAGGTTCAGTAAAATGCTATCCTTCAAATTAATGTTATTAACATGAATTTATTCATTTTAGAATTTGTATTTACTTCAAAACTTGCTCTGAAAATATGTTTGTTTATGAGCATAAGCATAGGATTTATACTTGATAGTGTTAGGATTCACGCATGAGTAAGTTGGTAGAAGTAGGACATCAGACATACACATCAAAGAGAGTCTATAAATCACAGGACTGGGGATAACAGAAAACTTTATCAAAGCAGGTGAGAATCAGGAAAATGGGAATTGGTATTTCCAAACACTCCAAACAGTTAATTGTAATACCTTAAGGCAACTATTGTTTCAAGATCTCTTGAAACCAGGTCCTCACAACTCTCCTGCTGTGAAAGGTCATCACCAAAAATAGGTCACAGCCACTTTGTGACCATCAGGATACACACAAAGATTTTCTGAGGTCTGTACAAGGGGTAACAAACCACTTAATGGAGTATTAAAAATTGAGGTAAGATGAAAGGATCTCAGTTCCCTTAAAAAAAACCCGGACTCTTCAATAGCTACCCTATTCTCTCATGGGAAGGTCAGCTCAGTGCCAATCCCTTGCATGCTTATTCCCATTACTCTGTGCAACATAGTTAAAATCTTTTCTATGGGAATACCAAGATTTGGTCCTTGAAGTCACTTGAACTCTGTGATTCTTCTCTTCAAGAGTTAAGGGACATAGTTAAAAGACTAAGGCAACAATTAGAGGGTATATGAATTTGATATTTCTTTAAGTTTCTACATTTTACATAAGTATGACGAAAATTGCTATAAATTATAGGAGGAAGTTTTTTTCCCCCTCATAATATTTTAGAAATGCTATGAAGCATGGGAAATTCCAAGCATAAAATCAAGCTGCAGTCACAAATTTCAGCCATATTATTTAAGATATTCAATACAGTGGGTATTTCTTTAGCTTTCAAATTTATCTAAAGATACAAAACAGGCAAAAGCTCAATGCAATACAAATGATTTTATAAACTGGATGTATTATGCCAATGGTTCAAAGAATATGTGGTGATATTTTGAGAACTGAGTGAAAATTCCAAGTTGGTTTTTGCAAAGTACTCTGAGTTGCCCCCACACACCAAAGTAAAAATTAAAAAAAAAAAATCATTTAACTAAAATCAAAACTGTTCTTTTGAAAATGTCATAATAAAAACAAAAATATGTTTTCATTCCTATCCAAAATTGAAATTAGATTCACCTGCTGATTCTCAATCTTCTACCTTTTCCTTCTAATTTAAAAAATGTTTTATAGAGATTATAGCTTTATAAGAAATACCTGAAAATACATTAAATCTTTGAGTTGCAAATGAACTTGTTGAATGTAAAACCCTTGAAAAATTACAATTTTTACAAGAGTTGAACATGTGATAAAACCTTAATGCAGATCACAGGTGTTATGCTGAATTGACAGGCAATATTTAAAATTAGTTACTCAGTGCTGATTGACTCAAGAACATGTGTGACTAGTATAAAGTGTATCTATTTTTCTATATCAATTCTGATGTGAGATAAATAATAATGCTCTCACATTGAATAATATAAACTTTTATTTAGTTGAATTATAAAACATTTTGAATAGAAAATGGAATAAATTAAGATGAAAATATCTATCATCTCTCATCTACAAATAGCTTGTTTTATTTTATCTATATTTTCCAGCGATATAGAAATATAAATATACAGATGAAAGGATAAAAATACATGCAAATATACATTTGCTATAATTTATACATATATATTTCTCTGAATATATATGAACACTTGACAAAAAACTGAGTTGACATATTTCAATAGTATTTTTATAATTATTTTTTTCATATCATTTGAAATTCTTCAATTTTTTTTGAGTAACTGCCTTATATTCATTTGGCAAATTTGAATGCTATAATGAACATCATCCATTCTTTCATAAACAATATGGTGAGTGTGTGTATGTGTATGTTTTCTCTGTTTATTTCTGAAATAAAAAGGCAAATATCAAGACCAAAACTATGATCATTTTTATGAATCCTAGAAGATGTTGAAAAATAAGATTCAGAAATTGATCTTCATAGACAGAACTGCTATCCCAAGCCTTTCAATAATGGAATTTAGGCTGAGCCTACACTGTGAAGCTATTTCATAATCTCATTTGCATAAAGAGGGCTGGGGTAGAAGGATTCACATGCTTTGCCTCATTTTTGGGTGGTGTTAACTGTAAAAATAAAATCATGGGGCATGCATCATTTTACAGTCACTTCAAGCTACACGTACAGCATGCTGATACCTCTACCAAAATTAAATTTAATTTCCTTTATGACAATTTAAAAATAACTGTCAGAAATGTGTCTTATTCCAAGTAATAAAAATAAGCTGTTGCTGAGTAGGTGCCGACTACATTTACTGACTGAAGCAGCCAAGTCCAATAATACCATTTTTTAGTATTGACACTTAAAATAAAATTTCTCCCAGAAACAGAGTTCCATAAATGATGGATGTGGAAATAGTCACTGTCCAGGCAGTTGCTTTGTGGAAGTGGTGGTGTTATTTTCTGATGTGTTCCAAGTCATCTCAGATGGTGCATGAAAATGAGATGCCAAGAGAGGCTTAAAAAAAGATACTGAGGACTAGCTGCAGAGTGTGAGCAAATCTTCAATTTCTGTGCTCAAAAGTTTTGAGAAAGCTAATCTAAAGTTAAATGTTTACTAGCATCTCTCTGATTATGTTTTGGAAACTGCTGCAAAAAAATGGAGTTTATTCTTATTTTATATGGGTTGAAAAGTGCACATAAAATGGAAAATGCTTTTGTATCACCATGTCCAGCAGTGATTTTGTTTTCATTTTCCATTTGCCAGGACAGGAGAATGTTTACCAGGCATGAAGCGAGCATGGGGTGTGCTAGGAGGAAAAACCATTGATTTTAAAATGATAGTATTTGTGTGAAAACCAATAATTGTGTTTTTAACAAATGCTATTTATTAATCCATATGTAAAAAATATGCATTTTACATTAGTGCAGTAGACATACCTGTCAGAGAAATGTCATTGAATTACCAGCTTACTGATATCTGTAACAATTTAACGTTTAATTATGCATCATTATGCAGACCCTAAGACTTAGAATTAGGAATATTTCCTAGAGGGAGATGGAAATAACAATGCTGGACAGTTAAAGTTAGGCTCTTATGAGGTAATCAAAAAAGTTATGAGGCGAGAATAAAAATGGAAAGCTAATAAGCAGCATTTTTTTCAAGGAATTTTACCAAAAATATTTTAATATTGTTGCAACCTTTGAAATATTGTTTAAAATTTTGATTTCTGTGCTCTTTAAAATCACTGCCAGTTTGTAAAGTGTTCCTTGTTTTCCAAATCCCATTCATTCATCCCTGTATTAACTTTCATAAGCATTCATTTTATCTCTTCTCCTATGGCCTTAGTCTCTGAGGTTGTGATTAGCATAATATTTTGAGGGAGTTTTGTTTTATGTTTTCTTAGGCTAAATTATATGAAATTATGGAAATAAACATGAAGTGGGGAACATTCATTGTTAATTTCTTTACCTATTACATAGGTCAGCTTTTTTCGCCATGAGCAAAAGACCTCAGAAAAACAACATACAGGAAGAAGAGTTATTTGGTTTTCACTGTTTCAGAGGCCTTAGGCCATAGTCCAAGGGATTCCGTTGCTTTGGGCCCCATAGGAGGCATAACATCATGAGTGTTGCTGAGGAAAGCAGTTTAGGACTTGATAAAGAAGTAGACAGAGAGCTCTGTTTAACAGAGACAAAATGTAAATCCCATTAAGCAACCCCTGATGGCTAATTGTATGTGTCCACTGATTGGTCCATGAGATTCCTAAATATTATTCTGGGTGTGTCTGCAAGGGAGTTTTTGAAGGAGATTAACATTTGGGTTATCTCAATAGAGTGAAAAAAATAGATTGTCCTTCCTCATGTGAGTGAACCATATCCAATCAATTTATGGCCTGACTGGAACCAAAAGGCTAACAGTTTTGTGAATAAGAAGGAACTCTGCTCCCTGATTGTTTTAGAATTGGGACACTGCCACATCTTTTTAAAAGTATTCTTTTTTATTACTTTATTTATTTATTTTCGTTCAGTGCTGGGAATTGAACTCAGGGCCTTGTACATGTGAAACAAGCACTCTACCAACTGAGCTATGTTCCCAGTTGTTAAAGAAATATTTTGCTTAGAACTTAAACTGAATTATTAGCTCTTCTTGGGTCTTGGGGCTTCCTATATTTATACTGGGAACACAAAATTAACTTTTCTGGGTCCCAGCTTGCTGATTATATGTCTTAATACTAGACAGCTTCCATAATGATGAAGCTAATTTCTTATCAGCAATCTCTTCCCAAATCTATATCAATGTCTACATTTATATTTATCTATATCCATGTGTGTATCTAATCTTATTATTTCTACTATTCTTGGGGACATTTACTGATACACAAGTTTTCCAAGGTTATTCTGTAAGTTGATGCTAAAATATTTTTAAAATCCTAACACTATTTTATAACAATTGCATAACGTAAATATTTTTGTTTCACCATTGGATAATACGCAATGCTTAGGTGATTTCTGTTTTCATTTTAAATATGGATTTTTTTCTATTTTATCATCTTTGTTCATTTGTTTACATTATTTGATTTTTTTCATACCCTTAATCTCATTCTGTCTCTCAGGCCAACATCAATATCCTTGTCATTACATACCTTCCATAAGAAGGCCTAAACTTTCCAAATCCAAATAAGAGAAGCTGCACAATTGTCAGCCTGGAAGTTTTCTTTATGAATCTTCTTAATTTAGAAACAGATCTTGCATCTTATGTTTTCTTCTAAGTTGGTTCATTCTTTTGTTTGCCAGCATCAATATCATATAATGTCTTAAGAATGTTTCTGTGACTGGAGTTTTTGCATATCAGAAAGTACCTTTATTTTGCAGTCATGTATAATTAATTATTGTCTGGGTACATATTTCTAAGTTGTAAATCTCTTCATACATTTGAAAGCATTATTATGTTTTCTTGTATATTCATTGATTTCTAGGAAACAAGACACAATGTTTCATGTTATAGGTAATGAGACTTTTTTCTATTTATTTTAATTAATTTACTTATTTATTAAATTTTTCTATTTATTTATATTTTTAAAAAATCTTGGTATTCTAATTATTTAGAACATCATATCCAAGTATGTATTTTTTGAAAATTTTCAATATTTTTCTCCAGGTTAAGTTTATGTGTGTTTTTCCACATGATATGCACTTGTAAAATTTTCAGTTAAAAATGTATTTTTTCAACATTTAGAAATTTCCTTCTATGATTATTTTCCTTATTATTCCTTATCGTGTTTTCACTGTTATTTACCTAGAATTTGTATGTTCAATGTTAGAAATCATGCATCTTCCCTATATCATATACATTTCACTTGCATTATTCATTTTCTTTATTTTTTGTCTATTTCTTTAAAAATGCTTTTATATTAGAATAATTTATTGGTATGTTTTCTCATTTTCAAAGTCAGTACACACATAAGCCAAAGACATATCCCAAGACTTCTTTCTTTTACTTTGAGTGTGTTCCCATTTTAAAGAATTATATCATTATCTTGCAGAAAATTTTTTGAGGACTCTCACTTTTCTTACTTTGCCTGAATGATCAGTTCTTTAAACACTTATTTACAGTTTTGAAATCTGAATATTTGCTAATCACATTTCTGGCATTCCTCAAATATCTGATAACTCTTAGTCTCTTAGTTTTCTGTTCATTTAAAAGATACATAATATAATTTGTAGTTGTGGATTTGTGAGTTAAATGTTTTCATGATAATTTTGACCTTGTATTAATGGAAAGAGTACCAATCATTGCTCTGATATTTTTCTGAATTTCAGATACATGGTGAGGGTATTTTAACCATAGTGTTGTGCCAGTACTAATCTAAACCCAGATTATCTGAAGAATAATTTCTTTTTTAAATTATAGTTTCTGTATTGCTCATGCTCTGATCATTTATACCTGCCTTTATTATTTCATACAGGTGAGAAAAAAATTGTATATATAACACCAGTCAATATCTGTATTTTCCCTGGCGGGCTTTATTCCTTTTGCCCATAATAGCTGACAATTGTAAGACTTTTTTTTTCAAAGTAGCCTCTACTTTGCTGGAGCTCTCTTAATGTAAACTCTTGCATCTAGCATCCCTGAACTTCTTTGACCAGTTACCAGTCCCTTACCTATTTGTCATTTTACAGAAATTAGTTAACCTTTCTTATGCCATTCCCACCAAAATCATGGGTTGGAACTCTCATTCTTATACTACAAATTACTGATGATCTCAGGAAAGGAGTTAAATGTTTGTGGGCAGTATACCATTTTACTTTAACAAAATTATGTGGAACAAAATTTAAAAACTATTAAAAAAACGGAAAGAATAATAGAATGATAACCTATATTCTTACCATCTAGAGTAAACAAATATTAACATTGTGCTGTATTTGCTTTGTTCTTATATGTGGACATTTTAGAAGAAAATGAAGAAAATGCAAATATAATAGTTCACTATACACTCTTAAACATTGATTTATTTAAAATAAACCTTAACCTATACAATCAAAATGCTATTAAATCATTTAAGAAAATTAATGAAATTACTTATTATCTTTTAATAACCACTACTTATTCAATATTCCCCATATCTCTATCCAAATATCTTTTTTTTCTCTTAATTCTGCTCTACATAATCAGGAGAGCTTTGTAACCAGAAATGGACACCTTTGGGGCTAGAGTTATAGCTCAGTGGTAGCATGAACAAAAGAGAATGTTCTTACAGCCATTTCTACACACATACATTAAAAGGTAAAGGAAAAATTCCTTGTACAGTATTCCTTCAGAAAATTTTATTGTAATAATTGCATACAAGTGGTAATACTTATTATTAGTTTAAAATGAATATAGAATGACTTAAGCATAGGGTTCAGTAGGCAATGCTTGAGTAATATTGTACATATTTTATTTAAATGCAGGATTAACTCAGACAAGCTGTCCAAAATATTTTTTAAAGTGAATTTCTTTGACTGAAATACTTTTATAACATAGAAAACAAATTATTTTTGCTATCTCTTTATTGGTAAGCCTGTAAAATACTTAATGTTTCCTTTTGTGTAGTTGTTTAGTTTCAAATTAATACTTACTCTGCTCTAAGGAACATCACATTGGTTATTGGATTAGATAAAAACACATTAGATTGTGATTACAGTGTTGTCTGTAGACAAAAGAAGACCAGACCTGAAGATGATCTATAACTCTGACTGAGTAATGCTATAGTGCAAATTTCTTTCTTCCCAAAGTCACTGAATGCCCAAGAATATTTGACATTCTATGCCATTCTACTCTCATGAGAGGACTCATTTGTTCTTCCTAGCTTGATTGTTGCAAATTGAGCAACGTGATTATCACTTACAAGGTTAGGAATTCCTTTTACACAGTCCAGTGTGAGTTGAGAACTCCCCCGCCTAGGTAACAGACCCAAAGCTATTTATCATCTGGAAATGTTTCACTTTCTATTTAAGAAAGTAGAAATCCATTTCAAAAAAGCCCACACTTTCCCCTGAGATATGCTAAGGAAAAGCAAAGGAGAACAAAGACTGCTTGCAATGTTCAGGAGCAACTAACATTAGTGTGCTAGTATATATTATACATCTTGTTAAAGAAAAAATCATATATATACTATTCCCCCGCTCTTCTCTTTCATCTCTTTTTCCCCTTGAATATTTCATGCATGGTTGGTTGCATGTGACAGGAAAGCTATTTTCTCAGATTGCCATATTTTACAACTTTGCTTAATTTAGATCATATTCTATCATTTGAGATTGTCACAAAATATTAATAATCCCTTTGATAAAAGTTAGAGAGGTCACTGGCTTGATGACAGGATTTTGAAGGAAAAAAATTGAAGAAGGTTAAAATAATTTCTTTCCTACATTTCCCAAGCTGTGAAACATTTTTCACAAAACCAAGTTTTAGGTAGCAAAACATTACTAGAAGATAAAGTATTTTAAATCAAATATTCAGTGCCGCAGTCCGGCTGCAGCAAAATAACCAGGGGGTGACGAACAACTTGTGTACATTGATACAGCAGGAGTGGGAGCCGTTTATTGCAGGACAGGAGCAGTATTTATACATTCCACACAGCTTATCTAATTAACATAAACTAGATACATCAGTCAACCAATCAGGAATCTCCACACTTAATGGCTCACTTTTGTTACTTCTCAAACCACTCCCTCTGGCATTTTGCCAGGCACCATCCAGACTTGTTTACGAACTCTAACATTCCCCTGGCAAAATGCCAGGTGTTATTTTGACTTGTTTACAGACTCTAACAATTCAGGAATATAATCTCTATTTTGAATAAAAATAAATGTTATGTATAATATCAGGCAATTTGATTATTTTTCAGAATACTTAAATATATACAATTTATTCTGGTCTTAAATTAAGTGATAACAATCACTTATAGTAACATGTTACTATAGTTAGATATCATTTACAAATTTTAATATTAACTATAATTTCTCCATTTTATTATTTCATCAATAGTCCTTACTGAATATCATGTACTGTTAATATCCTATAGGCTTTATTTAACTTTCAAATCAATCAGTAATAGGTGCTCTCAAGATATATTTGTGAAATCTTTGAAAATAAATTCACATATTCAAGATGAAAAGTATAATTTAGAAATGCTATATGTCCTACACTAATTTATTTGTATATACATTTAATAACACTAATAACACAGATGAACCCTAATCTAAACTCTAAAGTAAAACTAAATTTAACTAGTTTCTCCTAAGTCATTATTATTATTATATGCCTATATCATCATATGCATGTTTTACTTCTCCCTCCATTTTTTTTAATTTTTAAAATTTTAAATAGAAATGGATTTTATTTGGTAATATAAAATGTCTTATTTCATGAAAACAAATAATTAGCATGAGGTAAATATAAATAAGATTTCAAAAGGAATTTTAAATTTATTTAAAAATTCTGTCACTTTTCAGTATATCCAAAATATACATAATTGGTAACAAATTATAATAAATATCTCATGTAAAATGTTTTTAATATATTAGATTCATTCATATTCCTTAATTTTAGTACAGATCAACTGATTTATAAGTCTAATAGATCCATAATGCTTTCTCTCTATTTGTTGTTGACTCCCTCTTACTGATATATTTCAAAAAACATCTTCTTTCCTAAGAGGGAACTAGAGAGATGATACTGGGTCTCAGAGCAACACCTGAAAAAGAAAAGGTAGCAAATTTCAACATTCTCACTTTTTCTCCATAACTGACACTTTGGGCCCCAAGATCTGTTTCATGGGAAGAAACAATTGGAGTCTTAAGTTTCCCACCTCTATTCCTTACTAATATATAATATGTGAAGTTATCTGCTTGCTGTAAATCAAACCCTTAATTGTCCTTAGTGGAACCATTTTAATAAATAAAACAATTTTCTATCAAATTTCATGATGGCTGTAAATATATTTAAAGTACTTAAGCACTTCAGAGAAATGTATATGCAGTTTGTGAACTCTGGATAATTCAAACCTCTTTTTCATGTAGCTTGTTCAAGGAGAGATAATCACAATTCAGAGATCAATATTTAATGCATATTTTCCCTAAGTGGATCTGCTAATTAAAGAAAATTGAAAAAAAAAATCTCTTTCACTGAGTCCTTTGCAACAATATAATATAATCTATTATGTCTGTACTTGCAGACTTAAGTCAAAACAGAGTAAAATGTTCCAAAACAAAGCTATTTCATATCCCCATAAAATAGCACCACAGATTATTTTGATCAGTTATTTAATATCACAGAATATCTAGGCAAGATTCAAAGTAAGATATATTGTAATTTTCTCTATATGAGAAGAACACTGAGATATCACTGGGCATTTCAAAAAACATCAAGGTATTTCAAGATGAAAAAATCAAGAGTGTAAAAGAAATTCAGAGGAAAAGCACATGTAAGATGTTGAGGCAAAGATTAAAATGTTATCTGCAAAGAAAAAGAAAAGCAGAAAGAAAAATATTGGGAGGAAGAAGAGAGAAGGGAGAGAGGTCAAAAGTATAATCAGAAGTCAAAAGTAATAATTAAATAAGAACACATATTATTCTTTTTCTAATAATGAAAATAATTAGCACACACATTATGCTCAAATAAAGTGTGAGAAATAAGCATTTACTTTTTGCAGTAGTTTTTAAGCTTATTAGGAAATTTTTCCTTCTAACTAGTTTAACTAATTATTTTGAAGGTGATTGAGTTATATGTATCAAGGGACTTTCTTCATTTAAAACAGTTAATTAGTTTTCATCAAAGAATGTTTTAACTAGTCTCTTCTCTGAGTTTGCTAATCACTAGGTTTGATATTTATCTCTAGAGTAAAAGGAGACAGCCTCTTTGCCTACCAGGAGTCCTCAGGTTGTTATAGAGACTGCCATTTCATAACATCCCCAGTATTCATTGCCTCTACCTGAATTTAAAAACAAAATGATTTCTTAACCCAAAATAGTAATTTTTAGTATGTTAAAATTTTAAAATATATTTGATTTTCAAATGATTGCATTGTTACCAGGATAAAATGACCTTAAGAAATGAAGTTGAAACACAATGTTTTCTTTTTTTTTTTTTTAAATTTTTTATTGTGGGTTGTTCAAAACATTACAAATTTCTTGACATATCATATTCCACACTTTGATTCAAGTGGGTTATGAACTCCCACCTTCACCCCATACACAGATTGCAGAATCACATCAGTTACACATCCATTGATTTACAAATTGCCATACTAGTGTCTGTTGTGCTCCACTGCCTTTCAATGTTTTCTTGTTTTCAATGAAACGTACCCTAGATATTACCAGCTCTACAAGTGGCTTTATCTTATGTTTAAATAGGCACAAATTTAGTTGAAAGGTGTCATGTTCAATTCATAATATTTGATAAGATAAAAATATTATATATTGATATCAAATACTTTGTTTAATCATATTTTTTCTCTGGCAGACACACATTTTCTCTCTGTGCCTGCCCAATTTTAGGACTTCTATTAGTTTTCTCAGATTTACATTGATATTGGTCTAACTTCAGAGGTCAAAGTTGTTTTTTTTTTTTTTTTCTTTTTTAAACTTGGTATAGGGGATTAGATACAATTGGACTTTACTGAGTTTTGTGTTTCTAACTGATCAAATAAAGGATACATGGTTAGTGCTCAGTAATAATTTTATAAACTTACAAATTAATAGAGTAAAAATACATGAAAATCTTTGATTTTTTTCTTTATTTTTTTTTAATTTTAGTATGTAAAAAGACACAACATAGAATGACCTAAAATCAATGATCATGGATAATAATTATCTGGGAATTAGGATCTTAAAGTTATCACTTATAACCTCTGTGCCATTGTGTAAATTACTGAATTTCTTTGAATTTCACTCTTTATATGCAAAATGTGGATTATTATATTAACACTTTTAATTTTTAAGAATATGTTAGATCATTTGACTTTATAATATTTGTTTTTCTCTTCTTTTACATCCAAGTAAGTCTAATTTAGAAATATTTGTTTCAATTTACATTAATTTCTATCAATATATACAATAAAAATAATTGAGTTCAAAAAACAATAAAAATCCTTATTGAGATTTCATTTCTTGCTAGTAATTTTATTATGCTTTTTATGTCTAAATTCACTGTAATACCCAGAATAATTGTATCAGTACAACTTTGCTATTATCATCTTCCCTTTGTAGATAGAGAAAGCAAGACACAATCAAGCTAATAGCTACAGGTGCACAACTACAAAGACACAAAGCCAAGATACAAACCAGGTATTCTAACCCCATGTCTTTTGAACTAGCACTTAAACCATTAGTGTACATTTAATTTGATTACACAGTGTCTTATTTTGTTTAACTTTTAAAACTGTTACAGTCTTGAAAGACAAAAATAAATGACCCAAATAAGCCTGAATCTTTGATCAGATAATTTAGATTAGCAACAAATGGAAATCAGCTAATAATTAGTTTTGTGACATCATTTTGTTTGAAAAAAAACAGATTTGTATTATTATGAATTAATGATTGAAAATAGTTTCACACAAAACCACTTTGTACTGTCCATTGCTAATTGTACTAGAAACTAGAATAGAGAACACAATTCAATATTTCCTCCCAGGAGACAGGAATCCTGTGGTGAATAGCTTATGTCATGATAAAACAGATACTTATTCAGAACAGTTATTTTTTATATTTTTATGCCACTAAATCATATTTTCCTATAGAAATTTTAGTTCAGGATATCTTATCTAATTAAAAGCATGTGCTATTTATACCTTTTTATCAAAGATATTATGTTTATAGTTAGAATTTACCTATTTTAATAATATATTTAGAATGATGAATACTATTACAAGTCTTAATTTTATATTTGCAATATTTGGTAGTCAACAAGAAAGAGTGGAAAATATTTACATTGAATAGAATGTAATTTACCTTTATGTCAATAAAATATTTTAATGAATTTTTTTCCCTGAGGTTGTATACATTGTTTACCCATAATTTTCTTTGAAAGATAAAAAGATCTACAATATTAAAAATATAATAAAATACTTCTACTTAATTATACAAATAGTTAATAGCTATTTCTCACAATTAACTAACAACTTTACTAATAAATATATGAATGTGTATGAGTATGTTTATATAGATGTGTGTATATAAGTGAAAGAAAAATGAGAGAAAGGTATTTATATTTCCTTTTATTCACACAAAAGCACATTTTTGTGAAACAAATGAAATGACAATTATTTATATGTAATATAAAACAATGCTCTGAAGAACACAACCTGAAATTTCAGGGTCTTCTTACTTTCAAGGTTTGTTTGAAGGTGACCCATTTTCTGCAGTAGCATACATTAATATGGGAAGTGCTTTAGTGTTTTCAAGCACAAAGCCACCTCATTGAAGTCTTTTATTTTCTTACTTCAATCTATAGTAACTACTTTAAACAGAATTTGAAAGTATAATATCAAAAATCCTGGAAAAATAAACCCAAGAACTTAAACAGCTTGATTTCTTTGTAATATGAGTCAATTTTTTTGCCAAGTTTATTGTTAAAAATTCATACCTCTTAGTCTTATGTCCTCTAAGTATTTCATAAATATTACATTATTTGCATGATAATTTATACATTACATATTCATATTTTTCCCAATATTATGCAAATGACTCATCTTAATGCTAAATTTAAATGTGTTAATGAGAAATAGTAGCAGTAATTCAGTAAGTGGCATCTTATTTCTAAATACAGGTGAGCTAGAGATTTTTTTCTAAAGCTCTCATTATAAACACATTAAGGAAGAAATCATTCTCAGAATTCACTTATTTTCCACTGGAGCTAATAGGACTCCCAAGAAACCAGCAAATAGTTCCACTTTGACAACTTTGAAGGAAAAAAAAAGGATAAAGAAAAGCTGCCACAGATGCTGTAACTTAAACTTCTATTGCTTTTAGCAAATATATACCATAGGATGCCTGACTGAAACTGATTTTTAGATATTTGTATCTATAAAGGTCAGAGATGATTATTTTTTTAAAAAAGAGAGTCAGGACTATGAAAGCAGATGCTTAATTTGACATTGATGGAGGCCTTAAATGACAAATAAATCTTTTACATCTGATTGCTTTTCAGAAGGTACTGAATATCTTTGTTAGTAATATTATCCTAAAATAACATGGAATCCATATTTGGAATATGTTTATGTGTTTGTAACACATTTTTCTAAAACTGATGAATGCTATTGATTTTACTGCTCTATTATTTCCAAGATTAAAATGAAAATTTGTTTACTGATGTTTTTCAACTGCTTTTTAAAATGCTTCTTTCTCCAGATAGTGCTTGTTGTTAAGTTGTATACAGAATTTTTGAAACTAACCAGATTTCAAATTTAGTTCATAATTTTATTGTGTCATTTTAGATCATTAAACGTGAGCATTCTCAACAGAAAATTGAATCCAAATCATGTCTCATTTCTCTATTATGATTGAACTGCAACATATGGGGAAGTAGGCCGGATTCTACAATATTCTGGAAGATTTCTCTCCCCTTGGTGTATGTTCCTTGCTCTCTCCCCTTGATGTATGTCACAGGACTGTGACAACTGTTGGATTTCACTTATAGATAAGATATATTATATAGTACAGCTAACCCTAAAATAAGGAGGTTATTTTTGTGGCCTAAATAAACACGTGAGTCCTTTCAACGAGAGTGTATTTTTGTTTTCCCATTTTAGAAATGGAATCAGAGACATGTCTCAGCTGGCTTGGGGACGAACAAACACCAATGTGAGCTGCTGACTGGAGGAGCAACCTCCAGGAGTTGAGGACAGACACCAGCTCACAGCTTACAGTAAAATGGGGACTCCATTCTCAGCTAGAAAGAAAATGACTCAGCCAACAACCCAAATGAGTTTAGCATCTTTTAACCTGAAAGCCTCATTGACAACTTGTATACAATCTTGTGAGACCCTGCATAGAGAGCCCAGATGTGCTGCACTGGACCTCTGCTGTAGAAGTAAGAGGTAATGAGTGGATATTGTTCTAAGCTGCTAAGTCTATGGGAGTTTGTAATAGAGCAACAGAGTGCAGAGTGTAGAGTCTCTACAGAACCCTAATATTAACATTCTTTGATTTAAGAAAGAAAGGTAATTAAGTCTTTAGATTAAATTGGCAATTGTTATTTCTTGGTTATGTATATGATTCGAGGCACATTATCTAATGTGTTTGATGATTTAACTTTCCTGCTAGTATCCCTTCTCTTCTGATTCCGATTGAGCACTCTGTGTTGATAATTTAATCTCTGTGAATCTATTGATGTTGATGGTTGCTGCATTTTGTACCTTTGGCTACCATATGGCCAAAGACCTCAGGTTTGGCACCAACCTTTCTAATGGAAAAGAATAGCTACTTAACTACTAAGATGGTCCCCACCCTCCTCATCTCCTACCCTGGACAACACAAAAAGACACCTCTGACATCAGAGGAAATGAAGTCTCTACACAAAGGGTAATTGAGAAGAGAGAAATAAGGAATGCAGAGAGGAAACGTCTAATAACATCATGTTAGTTCCAGAGAATATTTTTTCCTCCCCTCATATAAGAGCCCCCAAACCTCATAAACATGAATTTGGTTTTGTCAATCTAAAATGAAACACAAATTGAAGAAACAAAACTGCCTAAGTTCCCCCAAAACAAACAGAACCACACTTTTTGCCACTTTCTGTTTCCATGAAACCTACATTTTTTTGAACAACAGTAGCATTCAAGTTGCAAAATGTTAGGGAAAACTCCATCAGTAAATCCTCAAAGATTTACATGGGTGAAGAATCTTTTGCTCTATATTAAAGTCAATAAAGCAATGCAGCACATTTTACTATCACTATTATTTCATCCTTTATACAGTTTAAAACAACTCTGTTTCTTATGTTAGATCAAAACAAAGTGTCTGCTAACCATATCTTGTGAATGAGGGAATTGTAGGCCATGGATCTAGTACATAGCAAGTTAACTACTTTCTTCTTGTAAATATTTGTGCAAAGGCAAATGAAATCTTATTTTGTTGTATCCTGCCACTTTGTTGTATGGGCCAGTGCTTCTGCCATTCTAATAATGACAGTTAGTTAAGTTTAATCAAATGTATGGATTCATAAATTTTATTGGGATTCCTACCAACCTTTTCCTAGACAGCCATTCTATGCACTTTATTTAAACATGGAATTTTGAAAATGAAAGCTTAGCAGCCACCTCATTATACTGAATGTGTGCTTAATGAAACAGGGTCATGGTTTGTAGTAGCTCCCTAGGCCCTTCCAAATTCAGAATCAAAGTCACACGTAGAATCTCTCATGGAACTAAACTTAAATCTTCTGCTTCATTCTTTACAATACAACAGTTTTGCTGTTGCACAAGCCAATGTCCCCCAACCCTACTTTCTGAGGAAAATTATTTTCACTGATATCATTTTTCTTTAATTCCAAGTTCTGATTTTTCTCACATAAAAAATCACAAGAAATGTTGTATATTAGTTTAAAACATGTTTCAGCTATTGTTTTATAAAATATTGAATGTTTTTCCTTCTATGATCTGTCTATGCTTACAGATATAACTAAGTTGCCGCCCATTTTATATCCTGAAGCCCTCTCTGAGTAGTTGCCATTTCATTTGTTTGTTCTGAGTATACAGTGGCCTCTTATGGGGTTTAAATATATTGGGCTATTCATAAATATGAAGAATGGCAAGGCAATTGAGCAGTCAGCTCACCTGCACACAGGTGTCCATTTGAGGCTTAGACTCCATCATTCTAGTTCTAGATCCACTTCTATCATCACTCTGGATCTGGCCAGTCTGGTCAATCTAGATCACTGTGTAATCCCTGAATTGGAAAGATGGGCTATGCCCCATGCCAGTTGTTCCTTGGTTTTATAATAGAGGATATAGGCATCTATCATACCAAATTGTATTCATTGTCAGGTATTGAAAAATGACTATTAATGTGGTGTGAATTGTTAAGGAGATCTAGACTTAATAAAAAGAGTAGCCTTCATGCACAGTGTCTGTAATAGTATAAAATCAGGCCATTGGAACTGAAAGTACCTTAGAGAGCATTGTTTCAATTACTTCATTTCACAAATGAGGAAATTGAGAATCAAAAAAACTAAGTGATTTTCCCAATATCTTATGGCGAGTTAATTACAGAAATCAGAATAGAAACTGGGTTATCCAACTCTCTGCCCAGGATTCTTTCCATTACACTAAATGAAATTACCTGTTAGTGCTTCAACTAGGTGGCCCATGAAAGGGGCCTTATGATGTTCAATAAATCAAAATATTATGTTACTAGAAAAGTTAATACATTTTAAAGAAAAAGAAGCTTAGTTTTCTCATGGTTTCAGATAAAATAAATTACACTAAATGGATTTCATAATAATTTCATATATAAATGCATTACAGCACTTATATGAGAAAAAGCCAGTACCACCAAAAGGCATCAAGGACTGAGACTAGATCGATGCTGGGATTAGAAAGGACAACATCAATTTCAAGCCTCATTAGCGACACAGGAAAAATAATAGGGTAAAATTAGTAGATATAAGCTTTATTTTCAGAATCAGGTATGTGTGAAGAGAAAAACATAAATCAAAAGACATGGGATTTTTAGCTTATTAATAATTATACTAATATTTTCTATTTAAATAATTTATCAAAACTCATGTGTTATTTCACAAATGTTGTCTACTTTGACATTCACATTCTTTTTCTTCTTAGCAATGCCAGTGAGGAAACCAAAGCTTTACCTATTAAAGTACTTATCCAACAGACTAGTTTTCAGGTTCAGAGACTGAGAACAGAACTCAGGTGTTCTGACTTAGACTAAATAAAGCATTTCTTCTTTTATTTTACTTTGTATTTTATTTTGGAAACTCTGAACAGCAAAATGAAACCATTTCTCCAACATTTATCCCTATTTTAAAAGGCCCAAAAGTTGTGGACATGAAGTGGCAGTAAATGGTAAATATTTTCTGCACTTCACATCTTTTATTATATGTTATATATTGAGGTACATAAAATTTTATGAAATTATAGTTACAGTATTGAAATCGATTTTAAATCTCTTCATTTTCAATGTCACAAGTGAGAGTTGTAAACCTGAAAAATTAAAGTTGCAGTGTAATTTATCTTACCCATAAATAGTCTACTATACATTATACAGTTTTGAAGTAAACAATAATAGACAAGACTTAAAAATGATATTTCTCCATGGAAAACCATGTGATAAATAGCTTGAGATTCATGAATATAGCTGGAATTATATCACTTTAATAGAGAAAGGAAACTTTCCACTCCCTAAAATGTCTCTCATACTTAGCATTAAAAAAAGCCAGATACAATGTATAATATTTTATTTTGTTTGCACTGCAATTATGTGACCAAGTTGATAAGCAAATTCCTATGCTAATATATTATTATTTGTTCAGCAATGTTCCTATCACTAAAGATTTTTTATGAAATCTACAGTGGTTTCACACTTCAGAATGTTGTTTTTAATTGTGGGGTAGGAGGTTTAAAAGGTATTATATGATATTAAATAACTTTTAGTTGTGTGTTTTAAGTAGAAAAAAACTTGATATAAAGAAACAAGTTTAGTTATCTTTATTTTATTTTTTTAAGATTGCTCTTATTTTGAACTTTGGTAATTGGGTCGATTGTGAATATGAGAGCAAAACCTACCTGTGAGAAAGAAAGAAATTTTAATGTTATGTTTGGATGTAAATTGTCCTTCATCCTCTTCTTCCTCTTCTGTGTAACTGCTTAATTTCCTATCTCTGACCCTACAAATTTAATTATAATAAGCACTACTCATATACATAGCAATAAAAAGAGAGCAGTAATAACCATTTTTAGCTATGTAGCATAAGCAATAGTCGGCAAAGGAAATAAAAGGGAACAGAAACTAGAATGCCCCTTCTTTCCTAAATCTGAGAACTTTGTTTAAGATTTCAAAAGTTAAAAGCACTACACCCAAGCAATGTGATTCTACTCCTTGGTCAGCAAATTATGTATTATTTTCATTATTATCACTATTATTAATTTTCTCTTTCATTTCATATCCCAATTAACTTACATAGTATAGACTACATAAATAATTTCCTGTTATAATAGAACCAAATACCTGTGTGTCATTAATAATTATGATACCAAGTCACACTTTTTAATTTAAAAGAAGACAAACTATCCAAAATATTGGAAAAATCAGCCTACTTTCTTTTGTTTGGATAAATTTTTGTTTATGTTAGATCTTTATATAGGATTTCCAGGGTCAGCTTTTCAAGAGGTACAGGAGTAAATAGTTTCTGACGTAAAAGTAATTTTAAGCCTACAGAGACAATTTATTTTTCATGTAACTTGACTAAATGCATCATGTAGGGTCTCCTGAGAGGCTGTCCCATCCTTGGTTGTGTTACCCAGGACAAAATTCTGTACCTTTCATTTTCCTTTTTCTTCTCATGGGAATTGGAAAGACTTTATCAAAATAAGTCATTGATAGGGCAAGTTTTTATGTAGAGTAAATTTTATGCAGGTTTAATTATTTTAAACCTCACAGGTAGGAAATTAATACTCCCCTTTGACAAAGGAGGTATTTAATTCTAATGAGGATCTTAATGGTTCTCTGGTTCCATCCACAGATTAAAATGCTTCCCCATTTTACAATTTTCAGCAGGAAATTTGAAGGAAATTTTATTAAAGCAATAGTAGCCTGTTCTTTCTTTATAAATTAATAATTAAGTTTGTTTTAATATATTGTCTAAACTGAGGTTCACCAGATATCGAGTAAAGTAGATATATTGTTCCACCATGAGAAAATAATTGTTCAACCATCTTTGGATTTATTTTTGTCACATGCTTTATCATCATCTTAAAAATGAAGCCTCAACATTCAAAAGAGAAATGTGAGTCTGTCTCTTCTAAAGTTCCCATTGCATCTAATAGTATTTGATTCAAAATATGAGTCTAAGAGCAAATAAAAATTGACTTTTTTTTTAACTCAGAATAAAAACTCCTTGAACAGTCCCTTCAGGTTTGATGTTCTATCAGTTAACACTACAGTATTTTCACAAGAAATATGATTTGATCTGAGAAGAACTGCAGCGTCTAAAACATATATTCCCAGAACATGTCTTCAAGAGTACTGTAGCCATTAAATGTCTTCTGTAATGTCTGTGATAAATCTTAGTATTAGTGGAAGCATCGGTTAAAGGCATCTCTTTGGAACTGGTGATCTAGTCTTACAGGTGCTCAGAAGCTATGAAATTTTCAGAAATGTGTAGATGTCAATTTATCACTTTGTTTCTCAATGAAGTAACCTCACCAGTAGATGAAGGGATAATATTTTAATCTATTTGTCATATCTATGTAGTTATAATGTAGACTATAATTTAAACATCCAGACTTTGGAATTAAACAGCTTAGGTTTAGCATTGTGACCTTGAAAAAAAGATTTAACTCTTGCATATAGAATGGGAATAACTGTGATAAATGTGAGGACTAAAATAGATAATAAAAGTTAAGGGTTTTGTACAATGCAAATAGTAAGCACTAAATATTAGCTACAGTTTCCCTGTAATTGTGCTTGTTTTTTCTCCTCAATTTCTGTTGGAGGCTATCTCCTCTTTTGCTATTATTACTGAGATACAGTCATGCTTTTTCTTCTGCCATTATTTTTTTTCTTGTGTTTAATTTTCTTCTCTCCTTTCCTTCTCATATTTGGTAACCTGAGTCAACATCTATGTCTCTTATAGAAATGACACATGGAATAATTAGGCTGGATTAAATCTGTTTGAGAATAAATGATAGCTACAAAGCAAAATAGATCAATGGGTACATGGAAGTCTCATAGAGGGCAGGAAACAAGCTGTTTGAGTACTCTATCTTTTAACCATGATGGAAAAGCAAGGGCTAGACTATAAATCTTGATTCTTACTGTAGCCACCTGGAACCATTCTATACCCATAATGGTTTTACTGGTATAAAATGAAATAATTATTCCTCATTCAGGATTCAGTTATAAATGAGTGTATGAGTTTTATTGGCTAAAAATATTCATCAACAGCTAGGACTTTCATATCTCTCTATGTATAATTAAGATTGCTAATCTCAACCTACAAATGGTGGCCTAAAAGATGAACAAATGCTTTGCATGCCATATTTTGCTGTGTGTGTGTGTGTGTGTGTGTGCGCGTGCACGCGCGCTACCATCAATGTTAAATTCATTTTATAATTCTCTTCAACTATAAAAGAGTATTGAGTGTCTATTCAGATTAAAACAAAGCCTATCATAATTCTTAAAAATCAGAGGGATTTTTTAACTTAGTTTTTTTGTTTACTTACATTACTGGAATAAAAAAAAAATAAAAACAATTCATTGCCATTAATTTTTTTCTTTACCCAATATTTTACTAGTCATTGCAAATATAATTGATTTCATGAATTTTCAGAAAAAATATGGGAGTCAATTGATCTTTGAATCTACTTAATGCCAATTGATATTTTCACTCTATAATTTCTCCAATTTAATAAATTAGGAAATAAATGCCAAAAGATACTAAATAACTTGCTCAGTCTAACAATTTAGAAAATAGGGAATAAAAAGTAGATGTGATTCTATGCCATTTTCTACCATTAATTGTGGTAGCTTTCAATAAATTATTTATTCAGTTCATTAAATCATAAAAGATAGTGAGGTATACTACCTTCTATTCCACTGTGAACTTCTGTTTTGAGTAATCCCTTTAACAGTATCAAAGGCTTTGGGATCTGATTGCAAACTTGATAATGAGCTATTTTTAAGGTCACACATATCTGGTTCCCTTCTTTATTTATAGAATCCTTCCATATCACAGTATGCATTGTCAATGGCCTGTACCTGGGTAGTAGTGCTCATTTCCCTAGAATAGAGCAAGGAGAGACATGTGAATGACTTTCTCTTAATGAGGTAACATGGAAGAATCCTTTTAGTTCTTTCAGGATAACATTTTTTTTTTTTAATGGACAGATAATTTGGTATGCACTTTTTGATGTTTTTCTTTTCTTTTTTTTTTTTTTGCTTTTTCACTTCTTGATAGAATAATGAGTAGACATGCAGAAGAATTTCTATTTCTTGGTGCTGAATTTAATTCTGACTTAAATGATTATTGAATATACAAAAGAGAGAATCTTAAACTTATTTAATTAGTTATATAAATATGCAATTTGATAAATATAACAATAAAAGCATCCTAAATATTTTGATTGAGCCATTTTATTTTGTATTTTTCCTCAATGTCAAATTTGTAAAAAAAAAAAAAAAACTATCATGAGGGGCTAGATTTGTAGCTCAGTGGAAGAGCACTTGCCAGGCTTGTGTGAGGCACTGTGTTTGATTCTCAGCACCACATATAAATAAATGAATAAAATAAAAGTTCACCAACAACTAAAAAATAGTTTTAAAGAACTATTATGAATTCATTAATAAATAATGACACAATGGAAAACTTGAAAGCAAATGATCTATATTGAAATGCAACTGCCCTTCTTCTCACATGTTAGTTAACTGTTCCATATACTTAGTTGCATAATATCATTATGTAGCTTGTGTTTCAATAATGTTTTCATTGTTATATTAGATTTTTAACAAAATGTATGATAAATTTCTTAAATGATAATAATTTACTCATTGGATTTCTTTTCCATACTCCTTTTACAATATAATCAATATTAAATTCACCTAATTAAAAATACGCAGTTTTCGGTTTTCTGAGCATCTGTAAGTAGTATGTTTGAGCAAAATGTCATTTTTATAAAAATGAAAAGGTAGTGAATTTTTGGGACATGTAGGCAATTCTTTTATTATAGAATATTATATAAAGTTTGGTCATAACATAAAGTATTTAACTAGCTTGATAAGATTCAGTGTGCAGGGAAATATGGATAAAATTAATATACTGAACATATTCACATGTTCAGATTTCCTGATTAAGATAAGATTCTTTGAAGATTGGTTCAAAATTGATACAATCATAAGTATTTTCTGATTGAGTACCAAAAGAAAAAAATCAGAGCACATTCATAATTTACTGTTGTCTAATAGGACTTATAAATTGCTTTGCAAAATCGCATAATGGAGTTGAAAACAAATATTTAAACAAAAAAATAAGCTTTTGATTTAGAGTATGTATATACTTATGCCTAAAAAGTGCATTTTTTGTTGTTTTAATGGTGTCTGGGCAGATAATATATATGAGCGTTAAGGGATCTTACTGCCAGTCAAAAAATGTAATTTGCTTTTATAAATTTATATATAATCCTTTCCTTAAATAATATATATAAAATTTTCAGTATGATGTATGTATATTACATATCTATAAAAAGGATCATAATCTTCATATTTATTTCAAGCATTTATGTGAGTTGGGGAGAAAATCTGGAGTTCATTTAACTATAACAAGTTAATCTAGTCAGCCCTTTCAATTTTTATATTCCCATTGTCAAAACTTAAAGCATATTGAAAGCCAAACATTGCACTCATTAATACTCAAAGACCATGCTTATAAATCCAGTAATCTAGACTTTAACAATTTTATTCAATCATAGATTTATACCATATGAGGAAAACTGTTGGGATTTAAGTGTGCAGAGTTTAGCTCCCTCAGGCCTGACACTTTGCAAGAGCTGTGGCTGTGATTTAGGTCAGCTGAGGCAAACCTCAGCTAGGAGGAGGAAAAGTTCTCTTCCCCTTATCGCAAGTCACAAGTTCTGCATGGTTTGGCCAAGAGGAAGAAGCTTCCTGCATACTTATCCTGGGAACAGTACATTCTGAAGAAACAAATGCATCCTCAGAGGAGTAGATAATGTCTACAAAGAACTTTAGGAGGGTACTTATCAATCAAACAGGAACAATCTGAATCTAGCTCTGTGAGGCATGATATTTGGACAATGTGGGTAAAGTGTTATTGAAGAATTGCTTGCTTTGTTAGAAGAAGTGTATAAAAGGAACTTGCAAATAAACTTCAGCATGCAGAGTTGCATTTGCTGCCTTGGCTCTGCATCCCCTGTGTCCTGGTTATTTTGCGACCCTTACCCAGGGACCCGAACGCTCTAGACGTTCACAGAAAACCAAGAAAACAAAGTCGGGATGCACATCATTAACAGGAATTAAAGTTAAAAGGGACTCAATTACATTGATAGTGCACAGTTATTCTGAAGACTATGGGAAATAATAATTCTTTGGAATAATTCTAGTATTGTATTGATTGGCTTGAAAAGTGGGCAATTTATATGTACTGATGTAGAGCAAAATACATTACTATAATATGGAAAATAAGTGGAGAGGGAACTACAGGAATATATATTTGTTAGATGAAATATTTCTCCAAGAGCCATCTTAATTTGATTTGCTTTGTTTTATGAATGAATGAATATTCGGTGGACAAATAAAAGAAATATCTAGACTTACTTCAAACTGAATTCCAAAGTTATAATATTAATACATTTTTTAAATGTATAACAATCATGGTATGTCAAAATATTTTTGATCCAAAATTTTATTTCTTGTCTCTTATCTGCCCCAGTACATTATAGCAGCGTTAACTAGGTTCTTCAAATGGGAGTCATTTGACAATGAGAAAAAGAAAGTATGAAGCTAAAAATTACTCAAATTTCTTGATCCTGGCTCAATGTATTTATATTTTTATCAATGAAACAGAACCACAAACTCCTCATCCATTCCCCAGTCCATTTCCTCTTGGTTCTTCCAATACAGCCAACCTGTTATTTTCTTCCCTCTGTTCATTATCAAGCTGAAAACATATGGTCTTGCATTTTCATAAGGCACTTGTCATACTGTATTTTTGTTATACTGTATTTTTGTAGTGACTGTCAAAACTGGTTTTGCAGTCAGTGCTCAGGGCCTATAATCACAAAATGAACATGACTGGGGAAATTGGAGGACTATTGCCCCATTGTCATCAATAACAATGGCTCCTGTTTGACTCAGTAAAAGTATGGTCCTTGCATTGGCATTCTAGATTCTACACACTCTTGCCCCTACACCATTTCCTTGCTATTTTAACTCCTCCATTCCTCTCCCTTTGCCACTTGATCCCCTGTCGGAAGGCTTGTTTCATCTGGGAGTCTGCACTGGCTGTTCCATCGCCTAGAGCTCTTCTCCCTACTTACCCATGTAGATAGTGCTCACTTTCTTCTGTCTGCATCTTTGCTGAAATACCACCAAAATTAAGGAGAGCTGTCAAATCAATTTTAAATTGTCATCTTCTGTTACTTCAAATACCTTTTTCTTTCTAACTTTGATCCAATTGCTGTTTGTTTTTATGATACTAGGTATTGAGCCTCAGGGAATCCCTCCCCACCCACCAGCCATATCCCCAATCCTTTTTTGCTTTTATTTTGAGGAAGGGTCTCACTAAATTGCCCAGGCTGGCCTCAACCTTGCAATCCTCCTGACTCAGTCAGTCCTTGGGATTACAGGCTGAGCCCACCAAGTCCAGAAGTTCTAATTGTTTCTTAAATACCACTGATTACCTTTAACATATTGGGTAACATTTTTTTTAAACCTGTGGTTTGATGCTTTTGTTATTGATCAGTTTATTAGAAATCCATTTCCATGAAAACAGGGGATATTATGTCTTTTATGGCCCAAATAAATGAATCACCCAGAATTTTGTCTTATTCACTAAGATTATTCAATAAAATATTTTCTATCAATGTATACATATATAGTTATTCCTTCAATTTTTTCCCCTGAGTTACCTAAAATTATAGATCTGTCCAACTAATTTCCTTAATCTTTGGAATGGTTATGTGAAACTGACTTAGCCTACTCAGAATTCCAGGGGTTTCCCTTCACTTGGGCAGCTTAATAAAATGACCCATATGCTCAGTTTGGCTTTATCTGATGGACACGTTTTTCTGTTCTCTATGAACAGAAAACATGATGCTACTTTCTATTTTACTTGAAGTATTTCTCTTTGGCTACAGAGATTATACTGACCTGATTTTCTTCTGTCTGGTTGTCTTTATCAGAAGCATTTGCAGGATTATTTTGCTTTGCCCACTTACTGGATAATGTTGCCCACTTACTGTCTAAGTTTCAGGACACTTCTCTTATTCAAAATTAATTCTCAGGTAACTAACTTTTGCATTTCACTATTACTGATATATCCTAATATCCCTCTCAACCAGACTTTTCCTTTTAAGTTACAGAATGTGTCTCAAAAATATTTAAACAGTTTGTCTCTTAACCCTGCCTCTACAAGTGGGCAGTAAAAAGAATTCAATCTATTTGAAGTTATATGTTTTCACTACATAGAAAATTAAATATATTTCACTATATAGAAAATTAAATATATTTGAAGTGGTACATAAGTTAGCTTGTTTTGCCATTTCATAACATATACATATCTCTGAAGACTTTTCTGTATACAAGGTAAACATATTTTTGCTAATCAATTTAAAAATTCATAAAATGAAGACAATAAAAATAGTAATTGTTGCTTCTACTCACTCAACTTAAGATACATAAGCTCTTTGCTACTTATATTAATTGGTTTTCAAAGTATAGAGGTAAGGAAACTGTTTTTTTTTTTTTCAATCTTAACATTGGCTTTACTCAGTTCCACTGTTACTGCTAGATTACCAATTCTTTTTATTGGTACCAAGATTGAACTTAGGGGCACTCAACCACTGAGCCACATCCCCAGCTTTATTTTGTATTGTATTTAGAGACAGGACCTCACTGAGTTGCTCAGCACCTCACAGTTGCTGAGGGTGGCTTTAAGCTCCCAAACCTCCTGGCTCAGCCTCTCATGCCACCGGGACTACAGGAATGTGCCAAGGCACCTGGCCTAGATTAACAATCCATAAGTGATTTTATAGAGACACAAATTGAAAACCCTTAAAATGAACCTGGCAGGAAGGAGAAGATGAGTGCTGAAATTTGTAATTTTTGTTACTCTAATTTATAAAATCCCACAGTATCCTGGTTACATAATATGTGTTTGATGTTTTCATTGTCAATTGCATATATTGTTTTGCCATTTTGTGGTTGCTATGGTTTGAATAAAATTTGCCCCTCTATACCACATGTTTCAACTTGACTGCCATTGTGGTGTGGTGGGTCTGTGACCTTAAGGATATGATTAAGTCATTACAAGGGGGTAATGACTTTCTCTCCATCCAGAGCTAATTCTTATAGGGATGGATGGGTTCATTCTCATTAAAGCCCTAAAGTGGATTGTTATAAAGCAACTCATATTTTGCCTCCTGTTTGTGTGCCTGTTTGGCATCTGGCTTTTCCACTATGATGTCAGCATGAGGCCTTTGCCAGCAGATGCCATCACAGCTTTGGTGTACCCTTGGACTTCCTAGCATCCAGAACCATAAGTCAAACCAACTTATTTATTAATTATCTGGTCTCAGCATTTGGCTATAGAAACAGGCGTAGATTTTCATCATTATTTTTGTTCATCTATTTATTTTCAATTAAAACTGAAATCATATATGTGCTATATATATATACACACATATATATATATATATATAATACAAAGTGCAGTGATATATATGCATTATATATATACATATACATATGTATAAATTCATATATGGAATACATATTTGTGGAACAATGAGACAGAAATAGAAAGAAAAATATAGAGAAAGACAAATAGAATAGAGTGTGATATGGACTTTGTGTTCACTAGAAGGAAGTGCCAGGTGTGTGGTAAATTTTTGTTTTCCAGACTGCTATATTGCCAGCACTGCTCTTTTCCTGCAGTTCCTTGGTCCTCTGGACACTCACTGTATATTTATTGGTGCATGGTGACATGACCAGTGGAACTGTTATGAGGATGCAAATGTTATTTATAAAAGTAAGCTAAATGGTAAATATCCTAAAAAGCAAACAAAATAGAGTTGAGGTGTAACTCAATGGTAGATCAATTTATGAGAGAGACCTTGGTTCAATACCTAACACTTAAAATAGAAAAAGTGCCCAGGTACAGCAGAGGAATTATTTAAATTATAATCTTACTGTTAATCCACTCAAGTTTCATTACTTGAGGTTTGACTCAATACTTTGCTTTATTTATGAATGTGCTCAAGGTGCCCTTCTGCTGCTGTGTTTTGTGATGTTATTATCATGAACTCATTTCCTTAGAACTTGATGGTATGAGATTCAAGGCCTGGGAAATTTGAGGCCTGGGTTTAAGGCATATTCCTTAATATATGTTTTGGTTTTGGATATCGTAGGTTGCTAGCATTTCTTCTGACTTGGAACCAATTTTAATTTATATATTAGAATTCAGTTTTCCCAAGACCACCATACAGTATGAAGGAGAACCTTGAATAAGAATTCTAAAGGAGTCCTCTTCTGTGCTCACAGCACCCTCTAAGACAATCATACTTATCTTCCGTTCTCCTCTAAGAATTTTCTTAATATTTTAGTCTAATTTAGGGAAACTAACCTGAACTTTACAGTACCACAGGGACAGAACTTTTGTTTTCTTATACCTGTAGATGGCCCATTAAATCTCAGATTCTAGCTAAATGGCAGGATAACCTCAGTACGCTTCAGGGTATACTGATATACTCAGGATAACCTGAAGTATGCTTTGAGGGTCTCCTGTAGAGAATCTTTTGCTGGGAATTGAGTTGACTGATAGACTCTGGCTCTAGTCCTCTGGATCCAGCACCACCAAGGCCATGTTTCCCAAGGGTATCTTGTTAGAGAATGAGTAAGACAGAATTAACAGTACCACCCACTCTACAGACTGTGGCTTTTCTATTTGGTAAGAAGGCTCCCAAACTGCCTGGTCAATGATACTTATTTAAGAACTCTGATGTCATATGAGGATCATCCTATACAGACTAATTCCTTTTCCAGACATCAGACCTACAACACACACTAACAGATCTCTTGGTCTTCTTCTTCTTCGTCCTTCACAAATTGCCCACCCACAAATCTCTTGCACATGCAATTGCATTTTCGTGATTGTAACTGACATGAGCGGCAGGCACTATTCTAGAAATAGCACACTTCTCTACAGCAAAGTTCCTTGTCAGTTCTGCCCCTCACAAATTATCTTATATTGAGATCAATTTAATAGCTGAGAATGAAAAATAAGCAAATTAATATTTAAAATTTTTATTTCTAGTGGTAGATGTTTTAGGAGGAAGTCTTTAGTTTTCTATTTTGCCAGAAATGAAGGTCATTACTGTCTTTTTATTTTCAATTTAATGAAGCAGACACTGTGGCAAAGAGCAGAAAATATATGTAAGAGGCTGACACACTGAGGTTTTTTTTCTTAATCTTAAACATTTTCTTTTTATGTTTCCTAAATCCTTACTTTACCATTGTATTGGAAAGTAAGTCAATAGTAGTCTAACATTTTCTGAATCCTTATGCTGCATAAATATGACTAGGATTTCAAGTAATGGAATTAATTAATGATTTGTAACATTTTCCTTTTCTCTTCCCCTTTTCTAATGCCAATTTCCACATAGAGATCTTTCTGTCCTTTTCCTGTGATCATAAGAAGGGTGCCCTAGATATTCATGGCCATTAGCCCATCCATTTAACCACTTGCACAACATGTATCCCTGATTTAACCAGGGTTGACTTAACAAGGCTTTTATTCTGGGTGAATGCCAGCTTCACCCAAATCATGAATGCTCCTTGCTTCATGGAACTCTATTGCTTTTGTTCCCAGAACCAATTATATCTTAGCTAATCTCTTTCCCCTTTAATTCTCCTTGATAGTTTCCTGAATGCAATGTGTAAATGATAATGCACTATTACTCCCACTCTTTGGTAAACCCAGTCATGGGTAAGGATGGAATTGCCTGAACTTGTATTATTATAAATTCATTATTCTCACTTGTGCCTAATAATAAAATTTGCCTTCTCCTGATTCAGCAATATTCTCAGTTATCTTTGATATTTAACTAAACTTCTCTTAAAATTACAAACATGGCATTTAATTTATACCTTCATGACCTATGTGTCCACATCCCTGTAAGTCCCTATTTTGTGACTATGCATCAGAATGCTGGGGCCTGATCACCATTTATTTATGTGCTAACAATATTTACTCTCTAAGGGTCCCTAAAGCCCCCTCTGAGAAATGGTGAAGTGGACTTTCATCCAAGCATGTGTCCTGGTTTAGCTGGCTTTTAATTATTTTCAATTAACATGGAATAAAGACTCTGAACTCTAGGCTGGGTGTGGTGGTGCACGCCTATAATCCCAGCCAGCTCAGGAGGCTGAGACAGAGGATAGGGAGTTCAAAGCCAGCCTCACCAAAGAGGAGGCGCTAAGCAACTCAGCGAGACCCTGTCTCTAATAAAACAAAACTGGGCTGGGTATGTGGCTCATTGGTTGAATGTCCCTGAGTTCAATCCCTGGTACACTCCAAAAATAATATTAAAAAGACTGGAGTTCTAAGCACAAACATACCGCCACTCAGTACATACTGAGAGGTAAGTGAGGATAAACAGTTTGCCTGAAAGCTTGCTGGGAAAACAGCAGGTAAGTCATTTTCCTGGGATTCTGGAAATTTTTAAAATTAATCTACACCAGAACCAATTATATCTTAGGTAATCTTGATACCTCACACTTGCTGAGCACATATTTGTTTACAAAACAAAGAAAATAAAGATTCAAAAAAACCACTAATTCTTCAATTGTTTTATGCATATTAAAGTTTTACTAAAGCTTGTAATATCAGCTGAATTTTAGCATTATTACCTATATACAGAACGTTGCTTTACATATTACGTGCAGTCAAAATTTATATACATTTTTGTAGAATTAAAACACACATTATATTTTAAAAAGTTTATTTTAAAGATTGAAAATCAGTCAAAATATCTCAAAGCTTCCAGTGGTAGTGCCCGCCAGTAATCCCAAAGATCTGGGAGGCTGAAGCAGGAGAATCACAAGTTCGAGGCCAGTTTGGAGAAATTAGTGAGACCCTCATTCAAAATTTTAAAAACGAAAGGGCTGGGGGATGTAACTTAGTGGTAGCATACTATTTCCACTGGGTTCAGTTCTCAGTGGTATTAAAAAATATACATCCACAAATATCAAAAACGTCTGCTATTGAAACTTCTAATTAACCAGGAAAATCTAATCTTTAATCTGCAATGACATAAAAAATCCCTTTTCTTTGTTATATTATATTTTTAAACATCAAAAATTTCAAAAGTGAAAAAAAATAAAAAACTTAACTCCAATACAAAGTTGTCAAGTAATTGAATAAGCTTAAAAACTTTTAAAAACTCTTACTGCAATAGTGAGGAATATGTTATTAGTGATTTATAAAGGAGAAAAATAATGAATTAATGTTTTAATTCTAATTTAGTTTTTGCAAATAAAACTATACCATTTTGTATTCAACTTAAAGTCTGTTTCTTCTGTTTTAAAAGAGTCAGATTTATTTGTCTTTCAGTTGTTAGTGAGTTATAGGGAAAAGATTTTACCCTGGTGATTTATAGAACTACTATAATGTCTCTTTGCTATCCCACAGGAGTTACAGTGGAGTTTAGTAGCATAAAACTATGAAAAATATTTATTTACTTCATTATATTATATTTATTTGGTTAAGTGAAGTAACAGGAAAAACAGAGAATTTGGAAGTTAAAAAGCCTTGAATTCAATTTAGCTTTTGTTACTAAATGAATATGTGACCTCTAACAAATAATTTCATTTTTCCAAAGCTATGTTCCATCTTTCTGGATAAAGATAAACATATCTACCTTACTTTCATAGGATTTATTGTGAGATCAAAATCGACTAATATATCTGAAAGTATAATTTGAACTTGGGTTTATGTTATTTTAAAACTACTACTTGAAACTTGATTCTATCTGAAAACTACAAATTTCATCTCTAAATGCAAATGCACTATTTTCATTATTTGATAGGGATAAATAAACATGGAAATTCAGTTACAATTTATTCCAAATTATGTGAAGTGTCAAATGAGTTGGCCAAAGAATATTGACCTGTCAGAACACCAAATAAAGAACCTAAGTGCTTATTTTAGGAGCTCATCTGAGATATGGAGTATAATGCAGGCTTCTTTCTAAATGCAAAATCTATAAATACAGTGAATAAATTGAGAATGGTAGAATGTACACCCCTGTAAAATTCTATGCAGTACTGAGGAGCAATAGTGTGCAGGTATGATAATATTAAGTCTCTAGTGTTGTGTCTGATCCCATTAGCTATGATATAGAAACTCATAAAAGGAAAGCAAGTTAAGTTTTCATTCCTAGCTACTCTTAAGCTAAAGCATCACAAACAAAAACATGGTTATCAGATTACTAAAAACTCTAAAAGTATACAATAGATTATGGTATTAATAAAATAAAATTTCTTTCTTGTAGTCAAGATGCCTTTTGTAAATTTAAGTGTCCCATATTCGTTTTTCAACATTGGCTTCCTGGAAGAATCTTAAAGTTACACAAGAGAAGGCATTCTATATCTTGAGAGAGAAATTGCTTGTAATAATGAGTAAATACAGTAATGAAAGTGATATAGTCTCACATTTGCTTGGAATATCCCCTAATGCCACAGCATACTTAGAGTTGGGATGATGATGGAAGTTCATTGACTAAGTATTAAGTTATGTGTATGGATTTTCAATACATATGTGTGTATAATGTATATTCAAACACATGTTAGATATCTTCAAAGATGTTGCATATCTAGTGTGTATATAGATACTATATCTAAGAATACATTAATTATTAATAATGTGTAATGAAGGTTGATAGACATAGCCTTCTCTTGATGGATTAGATTCGTAACCACCTGAATCATTTAGCATAGAGATCACGTTTATGCCTGATAGAGACAAATCAATGATTTGAGCAGCAAGGGATAGAATTTTTCTACTATGTAAAAAGTAGCATAAAAAATAAATAATGATATCAGAAAACTTTAGGACATGCATTTCATTCATATAATACCTCCTTCCAAATTAACTATCCTATCTTGTGATCACGTCATGATTGTTTCCAGATCCTCATTATTCAGCTCCAAAGTGTGTGTGTGTGTGTGTGTGTGTGTGTGTCTGTGTATGAATGTGCTATGTACACACACACACAATTGCATGGAATATCAGCAAAAAACTGATATGTCAAAAAGACATACACTTTAAAACATCATATTCCTAGAGAATATTTCAAATTACAAATATGTATACGTAGAACCAAGTTGATACAGTTATAGTGTAAGTGCTACAAAAATAAGTTCACACAAAATATCATGATAACATTTCCTGTAAATATAAGGAAGCAAAATCATGGAAAATTTCCCAAAGACTTCAGCAGGAGATAAAACTGGAAGAATGTTTGTTCAATCTTAATTGTGAATCAATCTGTTTAATTTTCTTGCAGTTGATTCTGTTTAATTAGGAGATGGCATTAGCTAACTTTGCAGTTCTACATCATTGCAAAGAGGAAAGAGGAAATCCCTGACATACTGTGTCTTTCTTATTAAAAAATTCTTGTTCAGTGATTGTGTAGTGTAACATTTCTGTTTCTGTATTTTTGCTCTGAAAGTAATACTTATAAATTTTAGAACACAATAGCTCATCCCAATATAGAGATATACATATTGTACCAATTCCTTTTTAAATTAGTGATAACATAGCATGAAAAAAATGTAATTCAACAAGATAAGTGAAAATTTATGTTTTTATCTATGAAATTGAACACTGACTCTCACAAAAATCATTTGCATTAATAAAATCTGTCAAAATGTGTTGAATATATGCACCATTAGACAAATGTCACCATTATCTCTTGCCCAGACATGGTTTGAGGCATATGTTCATCATGTCCTTTATTATATCACCCATGCAGATTAAGAGTAAAAATGACTTCCAGCCATTTAAATACATAATAATGATATAATGTCTGGTGTTTTATAGAGTCCCAGCAGAATTTCATAAATATTCCTCAACTTGCTTTTTCCATGTAGTGCAGTACTGTGACAGAATGTAATGCCAGATATTTCCAAAGCAAATGATAAGCATATATCCATCTAGTTTACAATATCATATTAAATGTTCATAGATGGTAAAACAATATGAAAACTGAACAAACCTAATTGGAAAGGACATTTTATTTCCTCCCATATCACTGCATACTCTTGGTTAGTAATTACAATGTAAACAGCAAGGGGACTGAGAAATTTGCATAATCTCTCTCTACTTTGTAAAAATCTGTCATTATTTCATGTAAGACAGGTGTCACAGTTGTATAATATTCTTTTTGGAATGAGATAAATATAAGTTGCTACTATGATATGGACCACATTGGTAATATCTTAAATTAGATTAATACCTAACATCATTGTTTTGAAATTGCTCTTCGTGGACATTTTGGGATCACTGACTACATTGGGAAATGTGGAAAATAGCCATCAGTATGATAGTCTCTCAGATTTTAGTGTCTGATTTTTCTACTTGGTTAGTTTAACAAATAAGAATAAAATCAATTAATAGTATCCCAAGGTGCTGATGGAACTTACAAATCCTGATTGAGTGATTGTGATCAGGTGCATATATGCTTGTGAAAATCATTTAGTTAGCCATTGCTTAATTGCTCAGTTTTGTACGATTTTTGTATTCCCACTTACTCAAGAAGCTAAGACAAAGGGTTATTGAACCCAGGAGTTCAAGGCAACCAGGACATCAAAGAAAACCACTGTCTAAAAAAGTGCACACATGCACACTTGTGTGTGTGTGTATTAACGAATCTAAGCTAACCTCCACTCAGTGTATGAATATCTTACACAGCAACACTTGATATATCCAGTTGCACTTCAGTCATTCTTGTTCTCTTAGTGTGACCCTTTATATTTGTAGGCATCAAAAGCTCATGCCCATTTCACAATGCAAAATACATTTAGTCCATTTCCAAGAGTCCCCATAGTCTTTACAGTTCCAGTGTTACCCAAAAGTTCAAGTCCAAAATCTCATCTGAAGCTCAACACAAATTCTTAGCTGTGAGGCCTTGTGAACATTAAAAGCATGTTACATAAATCTAATATATAATGATGCATAGTATACATTTCTATTCCATAAGGGAGAAATAAGGGTGTAAAAAAGAGGGATGGAACCAAAGCAAGACTGAAATCCCATAGGGCCAAAAAGTTCTGTAGCTCAGCACTCAACATCTGGGACACATGGTATTGTGATTTTGTCTCCAAAGGGCTTTCATAGTTCTGCTCCTATGGCTTTGCCAGTTGCATCCCATATGGCCTCTGTCTTCAGTTGTTTCTACTCCATTTCTACATATTTCTTTGGCAGATGTCCTGCATTATTGGCATTTCTTAATATTGAGGTTCTCCTCTGAAGCCTCAGCTTTCTTCTCACATCTTCATATGTCACCCTCTCAGGGTAATCCCACAAGGACTCAGATTCTGTCACACTTTGCTTGGCTTCTCTGGCCTTCCTTTACAATCTCAGTGGAAGCCTTCATGACCCCCTAACTCCAGCATCATGCATTTCTGTAGAACCAGCACCATTTGATTGATCCCAAGGTCTGCTACCATCTTGAGCAATAGCCTCCCAGTACCCCATATTCTGCAGCCTCTGAGTGCCTTGGCAGCTGAACGTGGTGAAACAACGTTCTAGAGCCCCTGTGCAAGCACAGAGACTTCATGATCTCTTTTCAAAAGATTTTTTACATTTATCCTCCAGCCTGAGACAGGTGTGGTCTTTCTATTTCCTGAGATGTTTTCAAGCCATACTTCCTATTTTTGGGGGGAAAGTCTTCAGCATCTCGTTAGTGGCTATAATATCTAACAACCACATCTTCCATAGTCTTAGATTTGCTCACACATTTCTGGCCAAATTGTAAGTTTTTGAAATCTTCTGCTCTGCTTTCTTCTCCTGATTATCCCAGTAAACTTGGCTAAAATTTACTGCAATATCCATACTACCTCCTGAATGCTATGCTACCTTGAAATTTCCTTTGCCAGATTAACTAGTCCATCACCTTGAAATTCACCTTCATAGAAATATCAACATATGGGCAAATTGTGAACAACTTTTTGCCAGAATGTAACATGGATAACATCAAATTGAATTCTCAATAGAATCCTTTTCCCCTGAAAACTCATGAGCCTATTCTTTTCTATTCATAGTCCTATTGACATTCTGGTATTTTGGGCTTCCAACAGAATTTCCCATTAAGCTCTGCCTAAAACACTAGAAAGAAACCAGCTTGTAACTTTAAACTTTTCAAGATTCTTCCCCTAACAAATCAGCTCCAAAAGTTTCTAAACAAAGTGGTCAGGTTAATCACAGGAATGATCCAACTTCTTGGTACCAATTACTAATTTGGATAGCTTTTCTCCATTGTGACCAAAGGGTCAAAAGAGAACCACATAGAGGAGAAAAAATATATTTGGGGTTAAAGTTTTTAGAGATCTCAGTCAGTCCATAGATGACTTACTTCATTGTTTCTGGCCCAAGATGAGGCACAACATCATGACAGAGTGCTTAGTGAAGGAAAGCAGCTGGCACAATGTAGACAAAGAATTAGAGGGTAATCTGCTCCCACTAATTTAAAACACAAAGGCATGTCCCTAGTTACCTTCTTTCTTTAGCCATACCCAACCTGTCTACAGATTTGACACAATTAATCACTCTCAGTGGATTAATCCACTGATTAGATCACAATATTTATAATTGGATAATTTCACCTCTGAACATTATTGCCTTGTTCCTTCTGTGAGCTTTTAGGGAATGCTTCATATCTAAACCATAACATTGGCTTATTTTAATTTTTATATTTATGCTTCATTTGTATCAAATGTGTGTGTGTGTGTGTGTGTTTCTAAGAAATAATGCCTCTATCCCATCAAAGAGAAGACTCCAGTATCTGTTTCCTTCTATGACTTACCATTGCAAACTCAATCTGATTGGAAAAAGAGAGAACATCTGAGTAAGGGTTGGCAACACTATCCATTCAGACTGTAGACTACTTTGTTTTGATCTCTTTAATGCTTGATTCATTTCTTTTGCTCATTTTCTACTCTTTTCTTTTCCTTCCTTTATTCTCCTATCCCCTTTTGGTTAAATCGTATGTTATAGCAGGGATGGATGGGGCAATTCCTGGGGAGTGATATTGTCCAAATTATTTGATTATATTATGTGCATATACGAATATGTAACAAAATCCCCATCAGTATGTACAATTATAGTGCAGCAATAAAAAATGTTGAAAAATA
Source organism: Marmota flaviventris (assembly GCF_047511675.1). Lineage (NCBI taxonomy): Eukaryota > Metazoa > Chordata > Mammalia > Rodentia > Sciuridae > Marmota > Marmota flaviventris. Next base: position 11,504,936 of record NC_092514.1, on the reverse strand, counting down.
AGTAAATAAAAACGTTGGATTATAGATATTACTCAAGACCTGAAAAAAGAACTCTGAAAACACTGTTCTGAGCACTATTCTAAAAAAAATTCACACTGATGATTCTGAGCATGAACTACCAACAACTGGAAAAATTTAACTTCTGCAACTACAACCAATGGTCTCAAAATAATCACAACAATTTCAAAATAAGAGAACTGATGCTTGTGCTAGACTATAAGGCAACAAACTCTTTTCCTTATCCGGTGCAAACTCCAATCCTTTTCCAAGGCATAGCTGTTCTTCAGATGATCCCCAAAGTGCACCAGATGAACAGTTTTTAATCTCTATTTACATAGTTTCATCTTTTTAATACTCAACATTATTCCATTTTCTATAACTTTTGAAAAAGATTATAAAGAGACTAATGGTCATCTATTGTAAAAAAAATGTTTTTGTATTAAACAGAGAAGATGCAGGGGGGAGAGGGAGAGAGAGAGAATAAATGAATGAATATGAGTGGATGTAATGACAATTTAGATAGTTTGATTTATTTTTTCCTGCTAAGACTTTTGCTTAATTTTCACTCTTACTATCATTTAGTCATGTTGTCTGAATTCCTTGGCTAGTTAGAAAAAAATTGTGTAATTCTTGTAAATATGTTTGTTGTCCATGATTATCTAAGAGAGTTTACAATTATTTAATTTTTAAAACCAAAATTACCTTAACTAACATAGTTTTGAAAGACAATTTTGTCTATCTCTTCCTCTGTATTCTAAACATTTTTGAGGGCTTTCACTTTAAAAAAGAAGGCTTATAGGAGCTTCCACAAAAAAAGAATATCAGACATATTTAGTCCTTTGCAATTTAAAAGTTTACTATTATTAAATCTCAATAAAACATATGAGAAATATTATGTGGTGTTTTGTATTGATGAGGATGACTGGCTACATATAACTAAAAGAACACAAATTCAATAATGACAGAGATAGTTCTTAATTGTTCACTGTGTGTTGCATCTATTGGCATTCATTATTATTTGCTGAATAAATGAACAAATGCATAAAAACATGCACAAATATTGTTGGGACGAGAAATTATAATCTCTGGAGTTAGAGAAAGCTTCCTTTCAGACTTTGAATACATCAGGCAAAGAAGTTTGTTTATGGTTGTTTCAGAATAGCCAACTAGATACTGTATAAATACATCTCTCACACTGTTAGTATTTATCAGTGGTTCAATTACAGTGAATCAGTGACAGCATTAATCTAGGTAGCATGAATTAAGTACATAAATACATTAAAGATTCCTGATTAAATCATTTGAAATAATTATCTACCTTTCTGTCTCTCTATTTCTGATCTTCCCTATTACAGATTTTATTTTGTATTTTGAAAAAATAACTGCAACTAATACCTTTGCCTTTATGTACCCTATATTTTAATGGAGAATACAAAGTGAACAAATACATATATCTTAAAGGTTTAACATAATTTTTTCTAAGAACCTACTTTGGGAAATGCCAGATTGGAAAACAAAGATCATATATTATCATGAACATCATTTTTTCCCTGAATGTTTGTATCCGGACAAAATGTACATGTTGAATTTCTAACTCCAGTGTATTCTATGGTGGGGCTTTGGGGAGGTACTTAGGTTTAGATGAAGTCAGAAAGTAGAGGCTTCATGAAGAGATTAATGTTCATATACAAGGAAAACTATAGAACATTGAAGCAAGAAATTGACGAAAAACCATATAATGTGAAAAGATCTCTCTTATTCTTGGATAAACTGAAATAATATTGGCAAAATAGCCTTATTATCAAAAATGCTATGTAGATACAATGCAATTCCTATTATAATACCAATGGTATTGTTCACAGAATTAGAAAAAGCAGTCCTAAAGTTCATTTGGAAGAAGAAAAAAAACAAGAATAGCCTAAGTAATACTAAACATGAAGAGGAATGCTGGAGATATCATAATACCTTATCTCAAATTATACTATATAGCTGGAGTAATAAAAGCAACATGAGGGCTGGGGTTGTGGCTCAGACATAGAACACGGCCTTGAGTGTGTGAGGCACTGGGTTCAATTCTCAGCACCATATATAAATAAAAAATGAAGATCCATTAACAATTAAAAATAAATAAATAAATTTTTAAAAACCATGATATTGGTATCAAATTAGACATGAAGACCAATAAATAGAAAACAGATAAACCCACACTGCTATAGTCACCTGATACTTGACAAAATTAACAAAAACACACTTTGGAGAAAAGATGACTTTTTGTTGTTTTTGTTTTTACATAAGATGCTAGGAAAACAGCATATGTAAGATAGTAAAACTATATCTATATTTTTCACACTGCTTAAAAGTCAACTCAAAGTAGATCAAAGACTTCGAAGTTATATAAGAAACTTTGAAACTTTGCAACAGTGAGAAGAAAATATAGACTAAACACTCCAACATATTGGCACAGGACTCCTAAATCTCAAAAAATAAAATCAAAAATCAATAAGGTGGTGTCATCAAATTAAAAGATCCCTGCTCAGAAAAAAAGAGTGAAAGAGAGTGCCTACAGAATTGAATAAAATAATTGCCAGCTACTCCTCCAACAGGGGATTAATATCCAGAATACTTGAACTCAATAAACGTAACACCAAAACAAGAAAAGAAAATGATCAGTAAAATGGCAAAAAGAAATAAGAACATATTTCTCAAAATAAGAAATACAAAAGGCAAACAAATATATGAAAAAAATGTACTCAACATTCCTAGATATCAGAGATATGCAGATCATTGAGATTTCTTATCACTCCTGTGAGAAGGACAATCATCAAGAATAGAAACAATAAACACTGGCAGTGATTTGGGGGAAAATGTATACTCATGTATTATTGGTAGGACTAAAAATTAGCACAAATATTTTGGAAATAAGTGTGTAGATTCCTCTAAAGACTAGAGGACCACCATATGACTCTTTGGTATTTGTACAAAAGAAATAAAAGAAAGAAAATCATTATGATATGGTGACACAGGCACATTAATGTTTATAGTAGTACAATTCACTAAAATTAAATTGTGGAACAAACTTTGATGCCCATTAACAGATAAATGGCTAAAGAAAATGTCACTGTGAAATTTATTGAGCAGAGAAAAGTAATACATAGCATTTGAACAAAAAAGCATATTCGTAGAGATAGTTTAGAAAGACTGAAAGAATCTTCTATGAGTGACAGGTAAGTTGATTTGATTTGTTTCAGATCCATTTTGAGGTATAACAATAAAAATCCTAAAAATAATAACATTATGGAATAACTACAATATGACAAGTTGTTTTGGTAAGCTTAAGCTACTATGTATAAAACCACAGACTTTGTGTCTTAAATTTATTTCTTTTGGTTCTGGAGTTAGACTAGTCTATGTGCAAGCTGCAGACTCATTCAGTTTCTGACAGGGGCTCTTTCCTGTCTTACAAATGGCTGTCACATCTATTAGACCACAGATGATCTATTCTAGGTGTCTGCCTATGAGAAGATAGAGAAATGTGTCTTCTTTCTTTTTAAGGCTGTTGATACTATTGAATCAGGGCCCCATTCTTATGACCTCATGTAACCTTAATTATGTCCTTGATCTTTATCTCCAAATATAAATTAAATAAATGTTACATATTTTAATTAATTTTAAATAATTATATAATTTAATATAATTTTAATTATTATTAATTAATAAATATCTATTATAAAACACATAGATAACATAAAAATACCACATTTGATGTTAGTGCTTCAACATATGGATTCTGGAGGAATACTATTCAGTCCAAAGCATAGTGACTTATAGAATTCTTATGTTAATTCTTTGTTTAAACAATCTTAAAATTTCTAATTTTGTTGGGTTACTGTTTTTATTATTTCACTTTAAATGCTATCATACTGTATTAAACCATGATATCCTATTATTCCATAGAGAAAGAAGAAAAGAAATGGGATGTGTTAGAGGAAGAAATATAAACAGCAGTTAAATATGTCAACAATAAAGATGACCTGATAGAATAACAAGGCATTGAGACTACTTAAGAAAGGTGAAAAGTTCTATATTGATATTACATAAAACACACTTTAAAAACAAAACTACAACAAAGCTTTTTCTTTAAAAATATGTTTTTTATAAATCTTCCTTGGCATGTAAGTTGGGAAGGAGTCACTCATATTCCAAATACAGGTGCTCCTTCACTTACAGCAGGGCTACATATAAATGGTCCCATAGCAGCTCAAAACACATTTGCTACACCTAGCCTATTCAACACTGTATATTAGCAACAGGGCTCACTACAGTACATAGGTTGCTTCCCCTAATGATTACATGGCTGAAGGACCTGAAGCTGGATGCCACTGCCCAGCATCACAGCAGAGTATCCTATAACATGCTGCTAGCCCTGGAAAAGAACAAAATTCAAAATTTGAAGTCTGCTTTCTACCAAATTCTCACCACTTCCACACCATTATATATTCAACAGACTTTAAATTAAACCATCTTATGTTGGGGACCGACTGTAAAGAGTAAGTAAGAGAAAGTTGAAATATTTCACCCAGAATACCTGTTTCATAAAAATAACTTTCACAGAACCACTGATGCACACATCAGAAGCACATTTGACTCAGAAGCCACTGTGTAAAGCATATGAGCTAATGATACAGAGAGAGGTACTACCAAGGACTCCTCAGTGGTCTTTCTCAAGACCTAATTTTATATAGTGAGCAAATCACACCATGCCAAGGAAAGAATGTAAGATAAATGCAGCATACTTAAGAATGACAAATAAAACTGCCACTCAAGTTGAATATGGAGAGCTAATAGCATCATGCGAATGAAAAATGTTATAGATTATGGTGGATGGATTAATCCTAAATTCAGCTAGACAATATGGTTCTGATGTTCCAGGAAAGAGTTGGAATGGACCCTTGCCTATTGCCTTTAGATCTACTATAAAGGTAGTGTAGGCTTCTTACATCATAAACAACACTGATACAACAAGGTAGAATTGGGCTATTGTATCCATTCAAATGATCCCTAAATATCAAAGTTTAACAATCTTTCCTATTCCCAAAAGTTCTTGGTCACTTTATATAGCTTTGATTATATGGAAAAAACAGATCCTTGACAGGACCTTTGATTATTTTCCTTCTCCTATTACCCCCAAATGTAACTTACCAGTATAAACTACTCACTTTTCTTCCAAATAATATATGGTCTTTATCTGTTTGTTATTGGCATTACCTCCCATGAACAAAGTCTCCATTATTTCTTATCCAAAGCACTACAATACAATCAAATTGGTCCACTTCTTTCATCCTAACCAATCTTCAAAGAATAATTTTATATAGCAACCATTAGAGCTTTAAAAATTAGCAAGGAAATCATATTGTCCCCTTCACTATTGGCTACATTTAGCATAGCATCTAGCTCATTTGGTCTACAAGGAAATACATGAAGTATTCTTGACTTATGTGATTCCATTTGTTTCACTCTCTCCCATGTTTACTAAACACACTGAGTATTCATATGACTTCAAATCCAAATTTTGTCCTCCTTCATGACCTTTATGAATGCTTTCCTTCTCTGTAGAAATGTTTCCTCTCTTACACTAGTAAACTTTCTAAACGATACATTGTACCTGGATATTATGTACTTCAATATTCTTTATTTCCCTAAATGTATTAATCACAATTTGATTAAGAAATGGCATATAGAAGTACTAAAAATATGTCTTGAATAAATACTAAACATTTTACTTGTTTTGATATGTATTTCAATGATTTATACATGATCTATGACTTCATGAAGTACTTGCCTGGCATGTGTGAGGCACTGAGTTTGTTTCTCAGCACTGCTATAAATAAATAAATAAAGTCTATCAACAACTAAATGTTTAAAAAAAAGATGTATGACCTATTATAAAATATCAGTTCATAAATATCAGGTTTAATACAACAAATGCTTAACTCATGCTAAGTTTATGTTCTGCTTTGGGTTTTACAGGAGAGCATTCTTAGACACAGTTGCACAAAAACAAATCTACCACCAATCAAACAGGATGGTATGGGTGGACCGAGAAAAATTATTGCTCATGTAAACATTATGAACATTTTATATACAATACATGTATATTAACATATTATGCTTATAACTATTTATATAAAAATGAATATATTCTGGACATTATTGGTATGGACCTTAGGACAATGAGCACAGCCTAATGAAATCAAATACTGTTGTTACTGCCACAAGTAGTTCCTGACTTCCTATCATATATATTAAGTGCAGGGGATTCAATTTGTAGAAAGCCTTGCTCCTTTCCTTGCCTATTCTGAGCTTGCATCATAATGCATGACAATGTACAAAGAGGAAAGATTCCCAGTGCAAGCTATAACTGGGTATGAAGGGACACAGTGCCTTGCCATGGTGTGACAGAGGTGAATCAATCGTCATCATGCCAGAAACAGGGGCACTTCTCCCAAAGCCTTTCTATTGCTAAACATTCCTAGTACAACCAAGAGACTATGCAAATGTCTTGGCCCCCACCCTACAAGAACAACAAGTGGCCCAGTTTTACAAAGACTATTATTTTACATTTTCAAATAACAAGAGGCTATAACTTTATGATGAGTATAAATGTGGAAAGTTTTGAAATGTATTTTACTGCTAAATGCACTGGACAGCTACATTTTACAAGTGAAAGAGTAGCTGTAAAGTATACACTTCAGAAAATTTTCTCATTATGTGGTCTCAGCATTAAAAGAACAAACCAAGCAAGGTTGGAAATCAAATCTATTGTCCATGATGTGGTTCTCCACAATTATTTAGACACATGTTTGAATTCTTTCACAGCAATTACCTAGTCTAGGGTTTTCTATCATCTCAATTCGCCAGGATTGAAAAGGACACACTTTTTTTTCCCAAAATATTAAAGAACACCTTTATTTCTAGAGAAAAAGACCCTGATGTTTCAGACTACACAATTATGTGAAATTTCACACTTTTGTGTCAGTTTTAGAAAAGAGAGATTTTTTTTTATAAAGCTTTGTTTGGAACTCTCCTGGATGGATGAAAGTATCTAATCTGATTCAGGTGGTTACTTGACATAAATATGAAAATAACTGTACAATAAGTCTAAGTGAATAATAATAATTTTAAAATATAGGTATTTATTTGTAGGCAAAAAGACAAAGATGGATATTACAATTTGAAGATAAAGGAAAAAAAAGAAAGATTCGAGAAATGCTAAGATTCATGAAAAGTATTTTTTACATATTGTCATTAGACTGATAAAAAGCAGTGTAAATTTATTCCCAATTGTGCCCAAGAGTTTCTTTCTCACTGGACTTTCCCTTAATGGAAAATCATGTGATACATTGTGTGTTTCCAAGTGTCTATGAAACAAAAATTCCTATTTAGAACCATGGGGACACATGACCTACCATGGTGATTCCACAAACAGCTGAAAATGCATTCTTTTAGTGACTTCATGCTACAACAGATATGATGTAAAGAATAATTTTCCAATATCACTCTTGCTAGACCAGGATGTTATCTATAGATCACTGAATTAAAATTCAGTCATAGAAAAATCAAATTTTCATAATTGCCATATATTTTTATTATTACCTTAAAACACTTTCTATAAGTGTTTTGAAATTAAATTTATTTGTTTGTTTGGTTTTTGTACTGGGAATTAAACTCACAGGCACTCAACCATTGCCCTATTTTGTATTTTATTTAGAGACAGGGTCTCACTGATTTGCTTATTGCCTTGCTAAGTTGCTGAGGCTGGTTTTGAACTCGTGATCCTCCTGTCTCAGCTTTCTGAGCCACTGCGATTACAGGCATGTGCCTTTGTGCCCGGCAAATTTATTTTCTATTTATGTATAAAAACATAATAAACATTAATAAACATTAAACAGAGACATGAGGTGGGAGGGAAAGGGAGAGAGAAGGGAAATTGCATGGAAATGGAAGGAGACCCTCATTGTTACACAAAATTACATATAAGAGGTTGTGAGGGCAATGGGAAAAAAACAAGGAGAGAAATGAATTACAGTAGATGGGGTAGAGAGAGAAGATGGGAGGGGAGGGGAGTGGGGATAGTAGAGGATAGGAAAGGAAGCAGAATACAACAGTTACTAATATGGCATTATGTAAAAATGTGGATGTGTAACCGATGTGATTCTGCAATCTGTATTTGGGGTAAAAATGGGAGTTCATAACCCACTTGAATCTAATGTATGAAATATGATATGTCAAGAACTTTGTAATGTTTTGAACAACCAATAAAAAAAGAAATAAAAAAATAGAAAAAAATAAATAAAAACATAATAATGTACATATTAATGGGGTAACATGTGATGGTTTTGGTACATTTATATATTATGCCATGCTTAAATCAGGTTAAATATATCTGTCTCCTCAAACAGTTATCATTTTTATGGTATAAACATTCAAAATACTTTCCTCTAGCTTCTTTTTTGATGTTTTTATGGTGATGGGGATTGAACCCACAGATGATCTAGTACTGAGCTATGTCCTCAGCTCTTTTTTGTTTTGAGAGGATTTTGCTAAGTTGCTGGGACTGGCCTTGAACTTGCCATCCTCCTGCTTCAGGCTCCCAAGTAGCTAGGACTCAGGGATGTGCCATCATACCCATGTCTTCTAGCCTTTTGAAATGTACAGTTCATTATTCTTATCTGTAGCCACCCTACCAAGGAATAGAACACCAGAAATTCTTGCTCAAAATGTGACTTAGTACCTACTGATCTACCTTTCCCCATCCTTCCCACCTAAGCTCCTCAGTCTCAGAAGGAACTTTCTGGGGGAAACTTAATTCAATTGTCAATTTTCCAAACAAGTAAGAAAAATGTGTTATGAAGAACTAAAGAACAAATTGTTAAAGTTGTATGTGAGTCTAAAATATAACTCTAGATATAGGTAACTTGAATAATGCATAATTTTTTAGTATTCCAAATAAACAAACAAGACAGTTAATATTTACTTTTATCATTTTGTATGTATAATAATTTTGTTGTACTGCAGTCCCTGGTTAGACTGTATCCTGAGAGCTGCAAAATGAATCAAACTTTATTCTCCAGGTATGTTTTTGGTCTAGTTGAAAATTGGCATGAGTTGGAACTGCAGCATTTTGCTCTCTGGCACACAAAAATGTAATCAAGAAGAAAGGTCCAGCTTATACAAATGAGTAGGTCTGACTGACTTTGGATAGGTTAATTTTTCTGGTCTTCATGTATTTGTGCCATAATATTAACTGCAGTACAAACATTCAGTCTTATAGAAAGCAACAAAGAATATAAAATATGGAAATGTGCTTGAAATCTGTAAATAGTTACCAATTCTTATGGTTTTATTGTTTCATATACTGAAAAAAGGAAGTATAAAAGGGCTAAAATGTATCTGAATGCACTATTACCAACAGAAAATCAGAAAAATCAATCATGTATTCTGAAATTGACCTCAGTTTAGAATTAAATGTTGGTGAAGAAAAAACTAATTTATACATATTAACTATTTTTACACACATACACACACACACATACACAAACACACACACAGGTTAAATATATCTGTCTCCTCAAACAGTTATCATTTTTATGGTATAAACATTCAAAATACTTTCCTCCAGCTTCTTTTTTGATGTTTTTATGGTGATGGGGATTGAACCCACAGATGATCTAATACTGAGCTATGTCCTCACTCCAGATGATTTTCAAAACATTATCTGGATTTAACAGTATAAAAGCCAAAAGCCTTTCAAAAATCTTAAAAAGAAACTTGACCATTGTTTCATCTCTTTCTTATACTCTGACAGCCTTGTAGCTGTACAAATGTTAGCTGCCAGGATTCATTAGAATTATATGAAAATTCTCTTTTGAATCCACAGAAATCCATTGATTGATTCTGAGTATCTACCACTCCTATCAATTAAGGTTAAACTAGAAACAACTACCTGCTGTTGGGTAGATGCTGTTGGCATTGATATATAAGGGCGATTAACTGGCTTCTGATATGCATTTTTAAAAAAAGCACAATAGATGGTAAGATTGGTACCCTGCACTAATGATGGAAATGCTCTTTCCTGTGGCTTACTGTTCATCAATTGATGCATGTGCAATTATAAGAGCAAAATATCAATATTTTTGAGCACTGGCTTGCTCCTCCATCCTGCACCTATTGCTTATGGTGATTGAATGCTAAGCATCATGTGAAATGCTGAGGAGGAGAGCATCTTAGTGGAGAATTATAGTGATTCTCATCCAGGGACTATAGGCAGAGTTAGCAGACAGTAACAGGGCTCATTTAAAATGTGGTGTGATAATGACAACATGATGAGCTCATCCAAGAAAGAACATTGTCAAGAATCAGGAAATGGAAAACCTTTCAGAAATCTAAATTGGAGACTATTTTCTGCAATGGATAATATTCACATAAAGAAAGAAAGATGGAGGTCTGTTGCTGATCTTAGTTTGCAGGGTTTTGTTGTTTGTTTTCCCTTTTTTGAGAAAAGTTATGTTGAAATAAATACCACATGCAAATGTTTAGAGCCATGACACTGCTAATGAGCCCTGTGTCCTGGAGATCTTTCTTCATCATCTGGAAATAGGGAATATTACCAGCCTTTAGAGACTGTAAAATTTAATCAAGCTATAATTGGTGTTTTAAGGACCTACAAAATTTTCTTTAATCAAGGTTATACATGAAAATAATTTTAATAATAAAATTTTCTAAACAAAGATACCCCAGCCAAAGATACCAAAGGACACCTTTGAGACAATTAATTGCCTTGATTTAATAGTTATTTTTTCTTAATCTAAGAGAATTTTACTTTTGATTACTTAACAGATGAAAATTGAAAATTGACTTTAGGGGATATAAGAGGAACATTAATTTTTTAAAATCTTAATCTATAGTTTTTTCTAATCAACTCTTAAACTGAGGAAACAGAATTTACAGAACTGATAGTACAAAGGGAACCTGAAAGGGGGGGGCATAGTATAAATTAGTTACATTTGAATAGTTATTATATAAATAATTATAAATATATATAAATATAAATATATATTGTATATCATCCATTGTTGACTAACATTTACCTTGTATTTTACAAAAAAAAATTACAGTCTCCTTTAAATAGTTATTATATTTATATTTAAATTAGTAATATAAAGAAATAAGAAAACACCTAGAAATTATAGCTTAAAAGTTAAAACCGAATGTGGTAGGTAGAATAATGCCTCCCCACCTCACATTTCAAAATGCTTACATCTGAATCCCTGAAATTGTGGATATTTAACTTTACAAAGTAAAGAGATTATGTAGGTAGCATTTAATTAAGTAAAAAACTTATAAAGAGAGGCCTAATATTACCCAAAGGAACCTTAAGAGAGTCAAAGAAGGAGATTTGGGTCTAAAAGCACAGACTCAGAATGACAAATTTTACACAAATCCTTTAGGCCACATGACTTTGAAGATGAAAGATAATTACAGTCACAGGAATTCGGGTTTCCCCTAAAAGAGAAAAAATAAAATAAAAAATAAAAAAGGAAACAAAAGAAAGAAAAAAAACGAATTCCTACTTGGAAGAATCCAGATAGAACACAGTACCACCAACACTTTGATTTCAGGCCACTGGGGCTTATATCATATTTCTGACCTACAGAATGTAAGATGTTAAGAGTTGCAACGTTGGGCTGGGGATGTGGCTCAAGTGGTAGCACGCTCACCTGGCATGCTTGCACCCCGGTTTGATCCTCAGCACCACATACAAACAAAGATGGTGTGTCTGCAGAAAACTAAAAAAAAATAAATAAATATTTTAAAAAATTCTGTCTGTCTGTCTGTCTCTCTCTCTCTCTCTTTTAAAAAAAAGAGTTGCAGTGTTTTAAGATACTCTGTGATGATTTGTTACAGCAGCCACAAGAAGGTAATGCACAATATAAAAAAACTCATTGGCATTAAAAGTAGCCCTGTCCATGTAAATATTAGATCACCAGTAATCAGTTATGCATTTAATAACAATCTTGAGAAAAATTATGAATGATTTATTTGTTCATGTAGTGTGGCTATTCTGACTGAATCTGTAATCCAATCAACAAAGTGCAAAAAAAAGAGAGGATTAGGAAATCAGAGTCATTTGAATCATCCAATGGGTTTTAGAATTAAATACTTTATTTAATCAAAATGCCTATTTTCAGTCTCATGACAATCTAGAAATAATTAATTCAAAGCAACTAAGCAGAGTAGTAGTTCCAGCAGTAAAAGTTTCCATCTGCATCCTAACTCACACTGATTTGCTTTCTAAACTTGAGAAGACCCTTGATCATTGAGTTTACTTAATGCAATGGATTTTTGTAATCACTATTTTCTCATTTATGAGGAAACATCCTCCAGAGAATTATAATCTAAATTATGTTTGAAATGCAGCTTGGTACAGTGGCTGAAAGACATGTGAAACATTATCATATCAAATCGCTCCTTCACATTTGAATCATCTGAAATCTTTGAATTTAAAGAAAATTCTTGCACATGTATCAGCCTGATCTACTTTTTATTCTATTCTTGGAAACAGAGAAGTGTTTTCCTTTGGGAAGTATGTTCCAAAAACTTGTGAACACCTTCTGAAGCTTATCATTTATTTATTTTTTCTAAGAAGGTGCTATAAATCCACTTGGTTAAATTTTGGAGATGCACCTGCTCAGATGATAACAAAATAAGAAATGATGTTTGAGGACCTCTTAAGAAACAATTGTTCACTGTATCCTCTTAAAATATTTCTGGTGTCTCCCCAAAAACCTTTAATTTTAAAACCTAAGACATATACCACTCAGTCACAGTGCATAGACATGTCTATTTGATGATCCCAGTCAGGAGAGGTTTCTCTCAAACCAGGAGAAACCTGGTTGCCTGAAATTCAGAATCTATTCTTCTCCCTCTATTTACTTCCATTCTGATTAACTATTCTTAGGTCATACCATTTTATTATTTTTCAAATGTTTGCCTGCTCACTCTAGGGTCCTTTTATACCAAGTACTCAGTCTATTCTGTTTAAATGTACATTGTTGACTCTCATATTTCTTACTTCCTGGCTATAGGTATCAAAACATTTATTTTGTTTTTGCTATGCTAGTTCATCCATTATTGACTAACATTTACATTGTATTTCACAATGAAAACTCCTCTGAGAATTTAAATTGAAATCTCCTTCTATTCAGTTCTTTATAACTATATATTACATGAAAGTATATAAGAAAAATTGGAAGCTAAAAGTAGAGACTTCTGATTGCCACACCCTTTGCCCCAGCTATTCATCAGATACTCATTGAATACTCATTGAACACACTACCAAGAATTCAGTCAAGTAAGAGAGATTTCACAGCTAAATTCTTCTGAATTTTCCCCTATGTGCTGTTGTCCAACCACAACTTCAAAGTCCACTGAACATCATTCTCTTTATGCTGGTCATCATCTCAAACATCACATGTCTAAAAACATCTATCATTCTTCTACTTTTTTTTTTTTTTTTTTTTTGTGGTGCTGGGATTGAACATGTGAGGCAAGCCCTCTACCAACTGAGCTATATCCCCAGCCTATCTCATTCATTTTTTTTAAACAACTACTAGTTCTTACTCTTTTATTCTCCCATCTTACTGATGGCAGTATAATGTCTGAAATGGTCACAGGGAAGCCTTTGAAAAATAGCGAGGTAAACAGTTTTGTAGGACATGACATACATTTCTTTTTGAGTCATCCATATCAACCTTTTTTGAAAGATTCCATATTTTCCCTCTATCTATAAATATCATCCTAAGGAGGATTTCAAATGTCATAACCTAGCTTTCAGAGGCAGGCAAGAAACAGAGGCTAAAGAAAATTACCATCCTTTCTCTCTGGCACACACAGGTCATACATTGAAAACAGGAAAACTGGGATGTGAGGAGGAAAAAATCCCTATCTTACCCCATCATGAGGCTGTCTGGACTAAAATGCAATAAACCCTGGCTCTTATTTTCAACACAGGCTCTAATAGAATAAAGCTATATACATGCAATTAAAGAGAAGAAGCACAAGAAAATATGACAATTCAAAATTAAGTTAAAGTATTCCTGCTGTCAGAAACATGTTAACATATATTTTGGCCATGCCAAAATCATTCTTAATGAATTTGTGGCTTGGACCAATGATTTCTTTTTTCCCCTTGCTTGAGTTAAGTTGTATTCTTGGTACTTGCACTAAAATGCATTAATACATGAAAATTATAATAGAACTGAACAATAGGATGTGTATTTTTGTTTAATATGTAATCTAATTTGACACTATTTTGGGGTAAAGAAGTGAGTTATCTATTAGAGAAGACAATATAGATTAAGAAAGGGAAAAAAGGGCAGAGGGGGAAGATGGATGGGGAGATAGCAACAAAAAAGAAAACATAGAAATAGAATGAGAATTTTAAAAAGATAATGTGAGAGCATATAGTAGTCTATGCAAGATTCTGGCTAAGACAGTAAGAGCAAACACAAGGTTTTCAGAGCATAAGAAACAAATAAATAAAATTTATACATCATTAATAAAAGTGCCAGAAATATTTGCAGGCAAAGTAAAGCATTCTGAAAATAATAAAAGATCATGAAGAAAGGGATCAACAACTTATCATACTACTGTTACAAGTAGTAAATGCAACAATGAATAACTGCATAGTAATATTCCAAACAGAAACATAATAATAATATATTTATTATTTTAATACATCATAAAGTACACAGGGTATATTTTACTGCTTATAATTATGCTTCAATCAACTCAAATAATTTGCATATAATTCTTACAGATAATATATTCAATCACTATCAACAAAACACTAGGTTGCACTAGCAAAATTATAAATTAAATATCCTTGGCTGGTGCTGATCTATATACAAGTTGGTATTGATAGAAATGTATTGTGGAAATCAGTGATCCATATCTATTAACATACAAGTCTGGGACCTAGATTCAGCAATTCTTATGAAATGACTTGAAAAAACTATTTCAATTGATTAAAATTTATATCAATGCCCATTTTACACCAAATCATGTCCACCAATAGTCCTGATGCTCCCCTTTCTTTCTTGCCCAAAACCAGTAAATGTTAATTACAAAATAAATCTCTATTTTGTCTTTATCTCTCCATAATAACTGCAGTTGCCTTAGTTCATGTTGCTA
The DNA here is from genome assembly GCF_047511675.1 of Marmota flaviventris. Taxonomy (NCBI): domain Eukaryota; kingdom Metazoa; phylum Chordata; class Mammalia; order Rodentia; family Sciuridae; genus Marmota; species Marmota flaviventris. The sequence continues at coordinate 11,489,684 of NC_092514.1, read as the reverse complement.
TGGCCTTAACAACATCTTCTTAGATTTCTTTCCTGAATTTTACTGCATATGCAGTGTACTTCCATATTACCATCAACATCTAGCAAAATAAAAATGTGATGATTTCCCTCCTTTGCTTTAAATGCTCTAAAAAGGCACCACATTTTCCACAGAATTCAAACCAACCCTCTCATCATGCTCAGCTTTTCCCTCATGAACAGCCACATTTGAAACACTTTCACATCATTTCTTGCCCCTCTTAAATCTTTTTTCTATGCTTCCTCAAGTGCTTTGAACATCTTAGAATTTTGCCAAAGGTCTGTATTGATTTGTGCAACCATTCCTTGCAAATGCAGTTTCCTTTTTAGTGTATCTCTTCATTTTTTTTTTTCTCTAAGAGTGGATTTAAGTTCCTATCACTACTTATGAAGAACAGTAATTCCCTACTCCATAACACCTTCCTAGTGGTTCATAAAAATCCCTATCCACCTGCATTTCAAATTCCCTGGACCTGTCACTGCTGTATTGGAAATATCTTTTCAATTCTGAAACACAACTTTCACTTAAGGTATAATAACTTATAAAATTTTGTGTTGTGCTTATCTAACTTCAAAATTGTTCAATCATGAGCTCCTGGTTGTATTCCAATGTTTAAAACACAAATATATCCATTGGTGGGGTTCACAAAGCTTTGCTTAATTTAATTAAACAAATTTAGTAATTGACTGGCTCATTGTGTTACATTTTCCTACAAGAATGATGAAATTAAATTTATTACTATACATCTGAGCAATTAAATACTTCTAAACTATCAAAGCATGCATTTTCTGTTACTATGTCAGTTCATCTGCCAATTATCGCTCTGTTAAGCTACACACACCTGGAATTAATTTAGTCTTGGATTACTGTGACAATTTCAAACTCTTTTCTGTGGTACATTATGAGCAATTGAGGAAATTACAGTCTGTTCTCAATACTTGGTATTCCATGAAAAGTTTCTGAAAAGCTGACAGTTTGGAAACTAAGATTCCCTGTTGAGAATTCAACCATGAAATCAACAACTATTTTGAGATGTTGAACTATGTGCTTTGATCTTAAAACTAACATGTAAAAGACACAATTTTTCTACTAGTCAGGCCTCATGTTGAGCTCTAAGGTGATGTTTCTCAAAGTGTGATGTTTGGAACTCCTAAATCTGATTCACAAGCATTTTCCTGTTGAAAATGGGAATTCACACATTTGAATAAGACCCTCTCCTGCAGTTTCGGAAAGGGATTTGAGAGTCTGATTTTCTCTCTTTTTAGTAACTATTATTCTAATTAATTGTGATAAACACTAAATATATTCTGGCTTTAAGAAAATTAGAACTACAATGAAATCTGTTCACTGTTGCTCACATCTGGATGACACCTTCTGAAGGTAAACTGCCCTGGAGGTGGACCCTCTTGCTTCCCCAGTCTAATTAAGAAACTCCAAGTCTGCCTCCTAGGAAGCACTTAAAAATTAAAAGCTATAGTTATTACTTCGTTTTATTTAGGCAAAGTCAATTCTAAGAGAAATTCGCCAATCTACTGAATTATCATATTTTCTTTTATTGAATTGTCAATTTTAATAAAATATGACATTTTTACTTCATAAAAATTTTTTGGTATTGCTATATGTAGTATACTATAAAAGTAAATGACTGGGTAGATGTAGATGCTTCTATACAAACTTTTTGTTGTTTTTATTTTGTTTTGTTTTTCTCTTTTGGTGATACAGAGCAAATCAATATGACTCTCTTCCAAGTCAGAATATTTCACACTTGCTCGCCACTCTCCTTGAAAAATAGTGACCTTGACCACTCTATATCATTTCTTTAAGGGTGGTTTTGTCATCTCTGAAATAATAATATACATGGCACAAGGTATAAAATATTAAAATAAAAGAACTTCCAGTCTCCAGTCTTTCCATTCTATTACTTCCTAAAATTATTGTTCTAGCTTGAATCACTTTAGTCATTTCTCCTCCTTTGATATTTAATCTTGACCTTAACTATCTGACAAGGTGCCCATAACCCCAGAGACTCTGGAGGTTAAGGAAGAAGGACTAGAATTTCAAGGACAGTCTGGCAATTTAGTGAGACCCTGTCTAAAAAAAAATGAGTTAAAGATGGCTGGGATATAAATCTGCAGTAGAGCATTTGCCCAGCATGTGTGAAGACTTTGATTCAATCATTCAATCACTACAGTACATGTGTGCATGCATGGGCACGCACACACCTACTTCCACACACATACTACTTGGTTTTATTTATTTTTATTTTTATTTTTTTAGTTGTAGATGGACACAAAACCTTTAATTTATTTACATGTGGTGCTGAGGGTTGAACCCAGTGTCTCACATGTACGAGTCAAGCACTCTAAGCTACAACCCCAGCTCCACTTCTTGGGTTTTTATAAACTCTACTGAGGACAAAAAGTAGTAGTGGCAGAAAGTTAGTATAAGAGAAAAAAAAAAAACAAAAATAACATTTTAGAGATGATACAGGGTAGTTTAAAAAACATATTTTGGGAGAAGTAAGTATGTAATAAGCATGTATAGAAGCATATTACTTTGGGAAAATGTATTTTCTTCATAGTCTCCAAGAAATGAAAGCAAGTAATTTGAATATGTGGAAATTTCCTTTATCAGATGGAATATTATTTTGACAAAAGTTTCTATCTGGGAGTCAAACATGTTTCATAGTGTCACATCCATCACAGCCTCCTGGTCACAACCTGGTGATTCAGGAAAGATATTCAGCACTTTGCCCTGACAAAGCAGAATTGTATTCAATTTTATTTTTCTTTTCTTTTTTTTTTCTCCTCTTCCAAAATCTTGTTTTGAATATATATTTGCTACTCATTTCCCACAGTTTCCCCACCAATAAAGGATTAGGAGTTTTGTTGCTGTTTTACTTTGCAACTCATTGGTTTCACTTCAGTGATTACCACTGACAACCTAAACCCATATGTGATCATCTTTGCATTCAGCCAGGGCTTGAGAATATTTTCTTGGGAATTGCTCACCTTTGACAGCCCACCCTCCCTCCCTCTAGTCTCCCTTTGATTTATGAAGCTACTTTAACCAAGAATGTGGAGTCCAAGTCCTGAAATTTAATTTTGACATTTTATATATGTGTGTGTGTGTGTACACACACACACACACACACACACACACACACTAAGGCATTTTTTTGGTTTTCTATTTTACTCTTTTGCTTTGTAATGAGACAAGAAAATAAAAAGTTTTGTGCATTTTCTTTTAATTTGCAAGATTTCCTTTTTTTCTTATGTTTCAATGAATTGATTTCAAAACAATTTGGAAAACGGTATATGCATTTTTCTATGTAAATTTTCTTGTGAATTATTATAAACTCTTTCTTTTTACATGAAATAAACACTTATGCATAGGTTAAATTTATAATAAAATGCGAAGAAGCAAGTAAATTAGCTGTTGACCTGTTTTAATAAAAGAAAGCAAAGCAACAACAAACTAACAGCATAGGCTCTACCAGGAGGCTTTTAAAAGCAAAACCCAAAACTTCTCGGAACATATTATATATTTTGTTATCTAATATTTATGTAGCAAGAACGACCTGTACTTATCCCCTACTTGAAAACAGCTGCTGGAAGAGAATTTTATCACCAATTCTTTTATTTATTGAATGATTATACCTTAATTGTTTTTTTTAATTTAAAATGACTGAAAGTTCTTTTCTTAAACAAAAATATCCCCAATAAGTTAGATTTTAAAACATCTGCATTTCTGATTTGTCTGAAACCATTTGGAGTATTGCCTTTTATCCTTGCTGTTCCAAAATACTTCCTTTCCTTTCCACTGAAACGTATACTCCCTCAGCCATTCTTTATCCTGTATTGAGTAATTGCAATGTCCTTCTTCAGGAATTGAATTAACATATGTCTTAGGTTATAACCCATTCAACTTCATCTTTGTAGCTCCTTGAAAGTGACACTATGAGAATGAATAATGTGTGTGCCACTATGTGCTTGCCCAGAGCTTTCACCCCCAGCCCAGTCTCATTGAGGCGCTTGCTCGATTCTCGGTTAACATTCTTGATGTGTCAGAAAGCATATTCAACACCATGAAACACTTTCCTTGGCTATGCAGGTACATCTCCTCTGTATCAAAGTGGCTGCTATACTAGCTTGTAATCAGGAAACCCAGCTTTGGACCTCCAATTTCATCAGTTCCCTGTGACAGATGAATGAATTTCCCTTTTCCTCTATTTTCCCATTCTAAATGTACAGGAAAAGATGGTACTCTCCTCATGAAAGTGCTGAATTAATGAAATCAGACCTTGATTACTCTCCATAGAGATATGATAAATTATAAGGGAACTGTTCAATTATTAACAGTGTTGGAGCTCACCTCTTATATTACTCCATGATCCCATCCATCACAGGTATTTTCAAATATATATTATTCTTAGCACTCATAAGTCTTACATCAAAATTAATTTTCCTATGCTAACATTCTTACATCTTTAACACCCATTTTTATTTCAATCCAGCAAAAGGAATCTTCAACTTTTACTGAAAATCATGTTGTGTCATTTCTCAATAGCTGAACTAGTTTGAAGGAAATCAAGATGATTGAATGAGGCTAGAACTTGAAGAACCTGACTTCTTAAAAAAAAATCATGTTCTTCACTTGGTTGTACTTAATCTCTCATCCTAATGTAGCTTTTGCTCTACAACCCAGGGAAAATTTTCCATGGTTTATCTGCTTCTCCTGTACTGGGGATGCAGCTAAATTAACAGAGCATTTGCTTATGGTAGGCTAGGCCTCAGGTTCAATCCCCAAATCCACCCATAAATGTTCAACAAATTGACTTTTCTAGAAGCACCATTTATTTACCAGAATATTCTCTTTGGAATTCCTCACTACTCAAATTTTGTAAAAATTGTAAATAATTCCAAGAACTGGTGGAACCAGAAAGCTTATCACTAAACTATTACTTATGATAATATGAGTGGGTATCTTATGAAGTGCTCATTTTATATTTTGGTTGTTAGAAATATTTTACCTGGACATTTTTTCCATTAGTTTCTACCTTTGAAAGTAGGATGACTAGCATTTACCTTTGGACCAGAATCTTTCATAGTTCTGTAAAGATAGAATGGGTTATTAACTATGGGGATACATCTTGAAGAGGGAAAAAATGTGTAAAAGGACATTATGGCAAAGATCTGCCCAAGTTTTAGCTTATAATGGCTGTTAAAATTAGATTGTTCTTTTTTTCTATGTATGTATTCATCTGAAAGTTTACCAAGGAGAAGAATATTTTTTTTTTCTGGCAGAAAGGTGGAGGTTATTAATGCAACCAAGTATGCCTCAAGTATGTACAGTCTTTGACAGAGCCTGAATGATCAGAGGACAATAGGAACCATGAGAAAAAAGTCATCTTAATGATCAGAAGCTCCTGTTTTCAGACCAAAACTACGTCATAGGAGAATGGTGGTATTTTATGCCTAGAATCCACTTATTTGCATAGACATACCCTGGGAAAAACAGATACAAATCTGTGTAGTGATTTTATAGTTTTCTAACAATGTCATCTGATCCTTTGTGTCACAGGCAGTTTTTTGAGTGATGTACACACTGTAGGGGTCATGCAATATGTTGTATGACAGGAACACTTTGACCGTAAAATAGGTACTATTAATAATTTTACCCTGCCACCAAAAGCATAATTCTGTATCCCATTGAGTGACTGAGGGGCAGGCAGCACCTCTACTTTTTTATCCTGGGAAACAAACCTGGCCTTGCATGCAACTGCAAACCAGGTAATTCTTGGATGACAGAATGCGTTTTGGCAGTCAGTGCCTCACACCCTGCAGAAGTAGCTGCCAAAAACACTTTGGCACGACAGGTGCAAACCACCTGGGAAAGGACTAGATGTTCTGCTCAATTGGCCAGAGGAACTTCTTTTCTAATGATCTCAAAATAGAAAGTCAGAATGACCTGATTTTGTAGATTTTTACTACTTATACCAAAGACTTAATGGGAGGATACTGAATAATCTTGCCCTGACAGTATTAAAATATATTCTTCTAAGATTGTATTTTATCTTCATCTTAAAATTCTCAGCTTCTGTTGTTTTTTTTTTCCCCCATTAATCTAAATCTTTTTTTTTTTTTTCCGAATTTTCCCTTAGGAAGTTCAGTGCATTGGGACTGTATGTAATATTTCCCTCTAATTATCTTTCTTAATTGAATTGAAAGTATTCCCCTACTCAATTGTCCAATTATTAATTTTGTAACTGCTCTAGATCATTATTTGATCTCAACAATTTCATTTAGTAGCATCCATTCACTAATAAAGTTCATTAATCAATTAACTAGTAAATAAAATTCATAATATTAAAAAGCATCACTTTTAAAATACAAAATGATTATACTTTTAAACTAATCAAATCATAAAATAGACAGCTCTTAAACACCTCCAATGTTACCAAATAATTGAATATGTGGAGTCAAAAGCTAAAAAATCACTTGGCAAAATAATAAGTGCCTATTTGTATATATTAGTGAAATATGTAATTATACCTCTAAATTTTGAATTTAAACATTGGTTTTCTGAAACATTAAATTAAGGTTTTCCTATGATACATAATATTTGGAATTTGATATGTTGCACAATTTATTTACACATCAGTTGTTATAATGTATAAAATAGAGGCAAATGCTATACAAAGTAAGTAAATGTTAACACCATTGAACCAAAGAGAAAAAAAATCAGAAAAGTGTTTTCAACAACTATTTTATTTTTTTTCTTTTCATTATTGTTGTGCTACAGATCTCTGTACTCCTGATTTTATTTATATTTTTTCTTTACATGAATGTATTTGGTTTTCTCCTGACTTCTCCAATGCTTCCTAAACTCTGAAAACACATATTTTACCTGTGCTTTGGCAGAAATCTTTACAAAGTGAGCTTAATGAATTTTGGTAATAAATTTATCACTTACTGTATGTTAGATATTTCATTATACTGTTGCTTCAGTGATGTGGATACATGTTGATAAGACAGGAAAGTTTGGAGCATGGCATGCTTGCAGCACTGGGAGATTATTGAGAAACTAACAATAGTGGAAATGTCTTACTTTATAGAATGTGACAGATTCCTCCTTTATGATTCTTTCATTCCAGTGAGTGAAATGTACATTCTGACGAATCTAGACATTGTTCTGAGAAGCCCAAATCCTCACATGCCATCCAGAAATATTTCAATTTTGCAGCCAAAAAAAAAAAAAAAATGTGGAGTCAGTGTAGTGCAGAAACAGTGGTGAGATTTGCCTGAGACAATCTACATCTATTTCCCACCTGTGGGTTAAGTAATCTCCACAAGAGCTCTATATTTTTCTTTCCGTATCAGCCTAGTTTAAAGATGAGGATATTAGGGTAGTAAACTTACTTGAAACTACACAAGGACCTGTGTAGGAGGCACAAGGAGACTACACAAGTGGACCTGTTCCGACAATCAGTCCCTGCCCCTAAGAACTTGAGTCTTCAGGACAGAGGCAGGATGAAGAGGGCAATTTTGTTTGTACACAAACAAAAGGCCTAAATTTATAGAGTATTCTTATGGATCCATTATAATTGTCTTAATGAAGATTAGCAAATTGTTAGGATTCAGATATGAGGTTACCCCAAAACTCGTGTTTGACAAAATGTAAGAATGTTCAGAGGTGATTAGGTTATGAGAATTGTAACAAAACTAGTGGATTAACACAATGATTATATTAATTGTGTAATAACTACAGGTGATAGGTGTGGCAAGAGAAAGTAGATCACTGGGAACATGCTTTCGGGGTCTGTATTTTATCCCAGGTGACATGGACTCTCCCTGCTTCCTGGTGGCCTTGTCCTGAATGGCTTTCTTCTGCCATACTCTTTTATCATGATGTTCTGCATCACTTGTGCCCATCTGCTGAACATCTGAAATGGTAAGTCAAAGTAAACTTTCAATCCTATAAACCATTCTTAAATAACTTCTTGGTCACAGTGACGCAAAGCTGACTAAATGGAAGTGGGATCATTGCTACAACTAACTTGATCACAGAGTTTCAGATGTTTTTGGAAAGTTTTGGAGTTTCTGGAAAGAATTTTGAAAAGATTAGGGAAGCAAGCTAGAGAAGCTTTGGAATGTTGTAGGAGATCAGAAGAATGGACAGAATATAGGACTGTGGAAATTAAAAACTGAGTCCATGAGGTTTCAGAGGTAATGGATGATTCTATTGGAAATTGGCCTAGAGGTCATTTATGTTATGCTCTCTCAAAGAAGTTGTCTATATTCTACTCATATACTAGAACTTTTTATGAGGCTCAATTTAAAGGCAATAGACTAATTAATCTACTGGAAGAAATTTTAATTCAGCAGAGCATGGATATTTGTTCACTGTGATGATCAAAAGTAGAAAGCGGAATATAAAGATTTGAAAACACCTCACAATTTGGCCAGTAAAGTGCAAACAAAACTGGGGCAAAGAAAGATATGATTGTTAAAGAGATTATGGCCACTGAAGAGATGCTGAATAGTTTAACAGAACAGTAGGAAAGATGGCTTGAGGGTATTGACAAGACCACCCACCACAGGCTCCATAGTGTAAAAGTAAAAATTTCTTTGAGAATAAATCATGGAAGCACCCTGCTTGCACAAGGGCAAGGGGTGTAAGAATATGTGTCACTCTCCTCAACTACCCAGACAGGCCAAAGCTGCTATGATCATTGTCTCAGGAGGTGTTGCCGGTGCTCATGTTGGTGGCAGACCTTGGTATCAACCACATGATTCTGGTTCTTCAAGAATGTGGGATGCTGGATTTAGGGATCATGAAGGCTTCCACTGAGATTTCAAAGAAAGCCTAGGAGGGCAGGAAAACTGTAGCAGAGTTAGAGTCCTTGTGGACTTCCCCGGAAAGGATGGTATGTGAAGATTTGAGAAGAAAGAGAAGCTGCAGTGGAGAATCCCAAGATGAAGAGATGCCAATAGCATGGGACATGCTTGCAAGGAAGAAACAAAAATTGAGTTTAAACAAGTTGAGATGCCATATGTGCTGTAAATAGCAAGGCCTTAGGGACTGAGCTACTCAAGCCTTTGGAGAGAAAATCATAAGACCATGTGCCCCAGGAGCAAGAAAAATTGTTTGACCAGCAGATTTTGGTCTTGCTTTGGTCCCAAGCATTCTTTGTTTTTTAATAGTTTTATTTATTTATTTTTATTTATTTTTTTAGGTGGAAACAATATCTTTATGTTATTTTTTATGTGGTGTTGAGGATTGAACCCAGCGCCCGTGCATGCCAGGTGAGCAGGCTACTGCTTACACCACATCCCCAGCCCCCAACCATTCTTTCTATGTCCTTATTTCTCCCTTGTTGGATGAAAATGTTTACTCTGTGCCATTATATATTGGATATATGTAACTTGGTTTTTATTTTTATAAGAACTCACAGTAAGAATTTACCTTGATTCTCACAGGAGACTTTGGACTTGGATTTTAGAAGGAGGCTAAAAATGTTAAGATTATGGGTCTCTTGAAATGGGACTTAATGTATTTTTCATTGTGAGATGTGCCTGGGCTTTGGCAACTAGTAACTGAATGCTATGATTTAGATATGAAGTATTCCTCAAGAGTCTCTCTGTGAGGCAAAACAAAAAGTTTCAGAGGTAAAATGATGAGATAATTGCAACCTAATCAACGGATTGGATCTGTTGATTAAACCCCTATTAGAGATTACCTATTATTAATTATAAGGAGGTTGAGAGTCACTGGAAGAAGTAAACCTGTGGAGACATAATTTTTGAGTTTATTTTTTCTCCCTAGTGAGCAGAGGTGTCTCTCTCTGCTTTCTTGTTGCCATATTCTGAGCTGCTTCTTTCTGCCATGACCTTCTGCCATGATGTTCAGCCTCAATTCAAGCCTTTGTTTATGGAGTCAGCTGACTATGTACTGAATCTCTGAAACTGAACCCAAATAAACTTTTCGCCCTTGAAGTTGTTCTTGTTTGGTCTTTTGGTCACAGTGTTGCAAACCTGACTAAAACACAAATATTTCCTATGAAAAGTTAGGTAGCAAATACTTTAGGTTTTATGAGCCATATAGCCTCTGCCATATCTACTCAATCTTTCAATCATTGCCTTAAAAATACATGCAAACAAATGAGTATTGTATAATAATTATCCCTCACTTATGGAAATAGGCAACAGTGTGAATAGGGGCTGATGGCCATAGTTTACCAACCTCTGATACAAATTTATATTGAATGGCTAGAATTAACATTTATTTTTCTTTATTACCTAAAATATTTACCTGGAACTCCCTGACCTTGAAAGGAGAGCATGAGCAAGGGCAAAAGAAGCAAAGAAGCATCTTCAAGGAAGCAAAGACACTTATTTTGACAATGCATGCAAATATATGATTGAATTTTAATTAAACTTAGTGTCAGAACCCTGAGGGGGAAAAAACAAAAAGGATGAATTCAGGGAAAGGACTGATTGGTCTGTTAGTCTATCTAGTGTATTTAGTCACAATGAAACTGGGGTAGAGATTTCTTCAGGAATTATTAATTTCTATTACTTTCACTGCCAATCCACACAGATGGAGGGATGGTGCTTCATGATCCACAGACCCAGATATTTGTAAACATTTGATTTAATGAAAAAAATACAAAACATTTACATGAATTCTCATTGAGTTAATGATGAAGTTCTATTTGTATAAATGCACTAAGGTGGTCAAATTTGTCTCTGGTACATCTGTTTCCTTTAGAAAACCAAGGGACAGGAAAAAAATCACAATAAAAGTGTGTCCCCTGCAGAAATTTTATGACATTTGAAAGCATGTTCAAGAATTGCCAGAAGTATTTAATGACACTATCTAGACAAAGAGAGAACTGGTGGCATTTTTATACATGTTTGCTGATTTTTTACTATTAGAATAGACACTTTATCCTGTTTTGCTCCTTCTTTAAGTGTTTTAAGCACTTCCCTAATTAAGAAAGAGAAAAAAAGGAACAACAACAACAACAAAAGGCTTACATGAAACGTTATCTTGTAGCTCACTTTTTGAAAAATATGTAAGTTTAAAAGCTAGCCATTAAATGAGGTGAGAGACTCTGATACTCTGAGTGACAGAATGCCACCCCATTTATTTGATAAAAATTAAACTATTGCTACTTTCCATGTGCTGCTTCTTTGGCACCATCTGAGTATAGCTATAGGAACAAGGAAAACGTTCAACATTCTAATCTACAGACATTCATGAAGCAAAGGATAATTGAATTTTAGAAAGTCTGTGATCATGATCATACAATAAATAAAAAAAGATGTGTTTGAATATTTTCCAGTTTGGTGCTCAAAACATTTTTTTTCTTTTTTTGGTTGTGCTGGGGTTTGAACCCAGGGCTCTGTGCATGCTACGAAAACACTTTACCAAAGATCTATATCCCTACCCTGGTGCTCAAAATATTTTAATTGAAGTAGAAAATGACTGGGAGAGCTGTATTTTCAATCATTTTTTTATATAAATAAGGTAGATTGTTTTAGCCAATAGCCAGGATTCATGAAATCCTAACAATACTGTCTTGCTCCTCGCCTATTCTCCATAATCCACCTAACAGAACAAGTCTCCAGCAACTAGATAAAATCTTGTCAAATGTCTTGAAAATTCTAATCACTCTTCAGAAATAGAAAGTCCTGTGACTAATTTAAATCAAAAAGAGTCTTAATTTAATTATTTCAAAGCCCAGTCCCATGGAATTTTTAAGGAGGCTAAATTTTACTTAGTTTCAACAACTGTCCTTCCAGCAAAAAGGACTTATTACAGTATAAAGTTTGGAGACCAGGAAGAGGGTATGATTAAACTCTTCTATTCTCTGTCCTTTTTACCTCTACTAACCAACCTTTAGTTCTGGCTCCCCAAAACTGAAATATAGAGAGGGAGGACTGAAAATGCAGGCAGAAAATACTGGTATATTTATTTAATTGGTATCATTATAAATTAGCTGCCATCATCTGAATGTTGCTTCTTATTTACACAGTATCTAGTAACTAAAAATACCTACAGCCTCTCTTTGCTGAAATCTTGATTCTTCTACTAGGCTCTGTTGGACAAGAGCTAGTGTCATCTTATTTAAGCTCTCTCTTGCATAAGGCACCAGAAACATCTGTGTAACCCTTTGACCCAGTAAACTTTTGAAGTGCAGGTTTACTCAACTCAACCACCTTCTTCTAGCCTCCTACTAGAGTAGTGATCCTGGAGTAGGCCGTTGCTCACCTTTCAGATTTTCCGGATGGGAGAACCAGAACTCTCCATCCCTCTCCACACTCCAGGAGACACATGTTTAGAACTTTGCAGGAAGCTCGGCTATAGCTCTTTCTCCTCTCTCCCTCTTTCTCTGCACCCTCCTCTCCCAAGAAAACAAAATATTTCCTTTTCTGATCTTTGCTATTCTCTTTCCATGAATGAATAATTGTCTTGACACATAAAGGTTTTATATCTAGACTTTTCTCAGATATCATTTTACAAGTTTTTACAATGCTATCTGTCATCTTACTTTGATATCTGATTCCTCAAGGTTTTGAGGAAAATTTTCCAATTATAGCAACAATATTTATTTACTTTTAAAATATTTTTTATTTTATTATCTTAACATTTAGGTTTTCTTATTTTTATTTCTTTCTTTCTTATTTTAGAAACTACAATATTTCTTCATTTAGGGCTTCAGAAGTTACTATTTTAAATATTTGCAAAAGTAGCTGATGTGGTCAACAACTGAATTATATTTTTTCTCCTGGTAAGAATTCATTGCTCAGTTCAACATAAAGTAGTTGTTACAGCCCTTAATGTATCATGGGAGAATATCTTTGCACTATTTCAATGCCCATCACTTGGCAAACAATACTTTGAATTACATTTTCATATTATTTATGATAAATGAATGAAGATATTGTAAAGTTCTGCAAATCTTTCAAACTGTCTCAAAATATTTTAAAATTCGAAAGTACTGAAGAGTTAGTAAAATGAGGAGAAATTTAATTTGATATGAGTGTTCTACTTCTTATACTAATTCGCTGTGAATGATGAAAAATTAATTCTTACATTTTAATCAAGGATTGAGTTTATCAGCACAATTAGGAAGAAACTATATCCAAGACAATTATTCATATGCAGTGTATGAATCATAAGCTAACTTTTGTCCTCAAGATAAGTAAAACAAGTACAAATTCTGTAATGATTGTATTTATTGAGAAGAAGTTTAATTTATGTTGACAAACATCACTCAAGATCAAGAAGACACTTAGAATTCCTCTTCATATATACCGTTCCATTATTCTGTTATATATGCAATTGTAATTCTAAGATTGAGAATATACCAGGCAGGGATATAAGCGCTGGAAGAATTTTTTTTTTTTTTTTTTTTTTGGTTTGTGTTACTTAATGTGTAGTAACACAAAAAGAAAGAGAATAGGCACTAATTTAACTTCTGACTGAGCAATTGAGTTAATTAGTAGGAGTTACTTAAAGTTTTTCTAACTTTTAAAAGCTAGTGTAATATACAGTATCACATTAGTAAGTCAGATTACTATTAAATTGTTAGGGTTTTGATCTGGAATATGCCACAAGTTTCAAGTTTGAAGGGTTGGTCCCCAATGCAGGAATGTTCATAGGCGTTATTTTTAGGAAGAGATTGGATCACGAGGGATCTGACCTTATCAGTGGATTAATGCATTGGTAGCTGAATGTACTGCTGGGAGGTGGTGGAAACAGTTGGCAAGTGGAGTGTGGTTGAAATATGTCACTAGAGGTGTGCTCCTGAAGACTATATCTTGTCTCAAGATCCTTTTTCTCTCCTCCTCCTTGTCTCTTTCAGCTATTGTGCACTCAACAACTTTCCTCTGTTGTGCATTTCCATCATGATGTTCTGCCTCACCTTGGGACAAAGCAAGGCAGCTGGTTACCATAGACGGAAACCTCTGCAACCCTGTGCCAAAATTAATCTTCTGTCCTGGAATTTGTTCTTCTGAAGTACTTTTGTCACAACAGCAAAACATTGACCAACTCAATAATGTCTGAGTACAATTATTCATATGTCTCTCATATTCATGCAGGTCTCATATAGAAATCACTTGATATTCTTAAGATGATGCTTTTAATTAATTATGTTTATGTGACAAACATCCTTGAAAAAGAATCAGACTGTCCTCTTTCAAACAAAAGGAAGACATTCTAATTGTTCAGTAAAATATAGAATATGAGAATTAGCAGAATACTTCTCCTATAAAGTCGCTGAAATGGGAACTGATTCCATTATGCTGATATTATGCTGCTTTCCATGCTGTAAGGGTTAACAAAGTTTCTTTTCTATGATGTAGGCATCACTTGTATTCTTTAAGCATTCATGAAACTTAATAATTATTGATAGGTGACATAAATTATCAAAAATAGCACTGTGTAATAAGGAGAATGAGTATTTAGTGAAAGTTTCTTGTAAGGTGGTTATACGAATATATGTTGGAGAGGAAATACCCTTATGCCATCTCTTTGAGTAAAAAATAATATGCTTTCTGTATTAGTTTTTGATTGCTGTTTTCCAAAACACCCAAGTAATCTACTTATAAGGAGGAAAGGTGTACTGTGGATCAGGATGGCAAAGGATTCTATTAGAGTTTGGATTTAAAATGTCCCCTAAAAATCTCACATCTTTAAAAAATGCAGCAATGTTCATAGGTGAAAAAAATGGATTTTGAGAGCTGTAACTTCATCAGTTGTTTAATTCAGTGATGGGTTAATGATTTGAATGGACTAATGGGTGATTACTGTCCACAAGTGGGATATGACCAGAAGGTCACTGGGGACATGTTCTTGAACTATATCTTTTTCCTGGTTGGTTCTCTCTCTCTCTCTCTCTCTCTCTCTCTCTCTCTCTCTCTCTCTCTCTCTCTCCTACCTCCTCTTCTTTTCCACTGTTAAAATATGCTCAGCAGATTCCCCTAGTTACAGCCTTCTGTCATGATGTGGCTGCCTTATCTAAGGTCAAGAGCAACAGAGTCAGCCAACCATGGAATGAGACGTCTGAAACCATGAGCCTTTTCTTCCTCTGAGTTGTTTTTGTCAGGTGTTTTGGTCATGGGAGTGAAAAGCTAACTGAAACACAGAGTGACTAGGCTCTACCATTTTGGGGCCAGGGGTGAGACAGAACATCATGATAGGGAGCAGTATGTTATCAACATAATGTCACAAATTCCACTAAACTTAAGCTGCTGACCCCAGGAAGAACAGGAAGTAGAGAAGGAGGGAGGGACTGAGGTATCAAAATAACCTTTCAAGGGCATACTCTCAATGACCGACTTCTTCCTCTAGGCCCCAGCTCCTAAAGGTTTCACTATCTCCCATAGTGGCACACACTGGAGACTAAGGCTTTAGCTCATGGTCTTTGTGAGATGTTTAAGATCCACGCAATAATGATTTCCCAATAAAAATTTCATATATTAGTTACATTGATTAAATGTCAAGAGCAATAAATTACGTTGTGCCTTATGAATAATGAAACATATATAGATGGATGATAACTTTTTTGATACTGGTTTCTCTTTTTTCAGAGTCAGGAAACAGAAAATTTCTTATTTTTCACCCATGGTCCAGGGGACTCAACCCTCGAGGGTAGAGACCCCTCAAACAAGATGCCAAGGGGAGATCAGGTTCAGCCGCACCCAGGGACCATGGGACGCACCCCTGTAACATGGTGCCACGGGGACATCAAGTATGGCCGCACTCAGGGAATGCCCCCATCTAGACGTGAGACCACTGGAACCAGCGTGACAGGGAAGATCAGTTACTGCTGCACCCAGGGACAAGGAAGCTTCCCCCTAAAAAAAGGAGTATCCTCGACCTTGTGTGCGGTTGTACCTCATCTTCCCCCGGGTTCCAGGGGTATTTCCCCTAGAAGGGGGAGTCCCCTGGACCCTGGGTGCGGGCGTACCTGATCTTCCCCAGCACCCGGATTCCAGGGTTCTCACCCCTAGAGGGGGCGTCCCCTGGTCCCTGTGTGCGGCCTTACTTGATGTCCCCCTGGCACCTGGTTTTGAGGGGTCTCGCCCCTATAGGGGGTGTGTCCACGGGTCCCTGGTTGCTACCATACCTGATCTCCACCCCTCACCGGTTTCGAGGTGTCTCACCCCTAGAGGGGGGAGTCCATGCGAGCCTGGGTGCGGTAGTACCTGATCTACCCTTGGCACCCGGGTTAGAGGGGTGTGTCCCCTATGGGAGTCGTTCCTTGGACCCTGGGTGCAGCCTTACCTGATTTCCCCTGGCACTCGGCTTCAAGGGGTCTTTTCCCTAGAGAGGGGTGTCCCTTGGACCCTGGGTGCGGCCGTACATGATCTCCCCCGAGCACCTGGATTCGAATGTCAAGCCCCTGGAGGAAGGAGTCCCCTGGACCCTGTGTGTTGCAGTACTTGATCTTTCCCTGGGTTCCAGGGGTCTCAGCCCTAGAGTAGGGAGTCCCTGAACCCTGTTTGCGGCAGTACTGATCTCCCCATGGCATCTGGTTTGAGAGGTCCCGACCCTAGAGGTGGGAGTCACCTGGACCCTGGGCCCGGCTGTACCTGATCTGCCCTGGGACCCGAGTTCGAGGGATCTCTACCCTAGAGGGGGGAGTCCCTTGGACCCTGGATGCGGCCATACCTCATCTCTTCCAAGCATCCAGGTTTGAGGGTATCGCCTACCCCAGGAGCTGGGGTCTCCTCGACAATGTGTGCTGTGGTACTTGATCTCCCCTGGGATTTGAGGGGTCTCGCACCTAGAGGGGGGAATCCCCTGGACCCTGGATCCAGGCGTACCTGATCTTCCCCTGGCACCTGGGTTTGAGGTGTCTCGACACTAAAGAGGAGGACCCTTAGACCCTGGGTGTGGCCATACCTGATCTCCCAATGACACTGGGTTAGAGGGGTCATCCCCTGGACATTGGGTGCGGTTGGACCTCATCTCCCCTCGGCACTGGGTTCCAGGGGTCTCGCGCCTAGAGGGGGTAGTTCTCTGAACACTAGGAGTGGCAGTACCTGATCTACTCACGTCACCCAGGTACGAGGTGTCTCTCGTCAGTAGAGAAGGGCATCCCCTGGATCCTGGGTGCAGATGTACCTTACTTGATCTCCCCATGGCATCCGGGTTCGTGGGGTCTCTCCCCTAAAGTGAGGAGCCCCTTGGACCCTAGGTGCAGCCGTACCTGATCTCCCCCGGCACCCCGTTTCAAGGGATCTCGTCCCTACAGAGGGGGGTCCCCTGGATCCTGGTTCAAGAGGATTTGCCCCTAAAGTGGGGAGTCCTCTGGACTCTGGGTGCTGCTGTATCTGATCTACCCCCAGCATCCACGTTCCGGGAGACTCGCCCATAGATCCGGGCATCCCTGGACCTGGGAGGTGCCGTACCTGATCTCCGCCCAGCATCTGTTTCGAGGGGTCTCTCCCCTAGAGGGGGGAGTCCCCTGGACCCTGGGTGCAGCCATACCTTGTCTCCCTATGTCACCAGGGTTCCAGGTGTCTCATTGCTAGAGGGGGTAGTTCCCTGGACCCTTGGTGCTACAATACCTGAACTCTGCCCGCCACCCAGGTTCAAGGGCTTTCGCCTCTTAGGGGGTAGTTCCCTGGACCCTGGGTGCGGCAGTACCTGATCTTCCTCCGCATACAGTTTCCATGGGTCTCACCCCTAGAGGGGGCGTCCCTTGGTCCCTGGGTGCTGCCGTATCTAATAGTCCTCTGGCACTCAGGTTTGAGGGGTCTCGCCCCTAGAGGGGGTAGTTCCCTAGTCTCCGGGTGCAGCCATATCTGATCTCCCCCCACACAGGGTTTGAGAAGTCTCGCACCCAGTGGGGGGAGTCCACTGGACCCTGGGTGCAGTGGTACCTGATCTCATCCTGGCACCCGGGTTCGAGGGGTCTCTTCCCCCAGAGGGAAGAGTCTCTCGGATTCTGGCTGTGGCTGTACCTGATCTCCCTCAGGCAGCCGGGTTCGAGGAGTCTCGCCTCTATAGGGGGGCGTGCCTGGACCCTGGGTGCTGCCGTACCTGATCTACCCCTGGTATCTGGTTCGAGGTGCCGCTACGCTATAAGGGGGAGTCCCCTGGATCCTGGGTGTGGCCATACATGATCTACATCTGCACCCGGGTTTAATGGGTCTCGTCCCTAAAGAGGGGCTTCCCCGGGATTCTGGGTGTGGCTGTACCTGATCTCCCACCGGCACCTGGTTTGAGAGGTTTTGCCCCTAAATTGGGGAGTCCCCTGGACACTGGGTGTGGCCATATTTGATCTATCCCCGGCATCCGGGTTCGATGAGACTCGCATATAGAGTGGGGCATCCCTGTACCCTGGGTGCTGCCGTACCTGATGTCCTCTTGGCATCTGTTTTGAGGTCTCTCTACCCTAGAGGGGGAAGTACCCTGGACCTTGAGTGAGGGCGTACCTGATCTCCCCCGGCACCCAGGTTCAAGGGGTTTCGCCCCTAGAGGGGGGAGTTCCTTGGACCCTGGTGTGGCATTACCTGATCTCCCCCTGGCATCCGTGTTGGAGGTGTCTACCCCCTTATGGCAGCAACCAGGGTTCAGGGGTGCCCCATACCTTATCTCCCCATGGCATCACGTTCGAGTGGTCTCTCCCCTAGAGGGGGAAGTCCTCTGGACCCTGGGTGCGGCAGGACCTTATCTCCCCCAGCACCCGGGTTCCAGGTGACTCGTCCTAGAGGGGGGAGTCCTTTGGACCCTGGGTGCCACGGTACCTAATCTCCCACCAGCAACCATTGCCAGGGGTCTCGCCTCTAGAGGGGGGATTCCCCTGGACCCTGTGTGCGGCTGTATCTGATCTCCCCATGACACCTGATTCGAAGGGTCTTGCCCCTTGTTGGGGAAGCCCCCTGGACCTTGGGTGCAGCCGTAGTTGATCTACCCAAGCATCCATGTTCAAGAGTCTCACTCATTAAGAGGGGGAACCCTGGACCCTGGTTGCTTCCATACCTGATTTCCCCCCCGCAGCATCAGGTTTCAGGGTTCTCTCCCCTAGAGGGGGGATTCCCCTGGGCCTAGGTGTGGCCGTACCTCATCTACCCCGGCACCCATGTTCCAAACGTCTCATCACTAAGGGGTGAGTCCCCTGGAATCTGGGTGCCACTGCACCTAATCTCCCCCGGCACCCGGGTTTGGTGGGTCTCTTCCCTAGTGGGGGTCTTCCCCTAGTCCCTGGGGATGGCCGTACATGATCTCCCCCTGACCCTGGGTTTGAGGAGTCTGGCCCCTAGAAGGCGGAGTCCCCTAAACCGTGGGTGTGTCCCTACCTAGTCTCCGCAAGCATCCGTGTTCGAGGGGTCTCACCCCTTAAATGGGGGATGGCCAGACCCTGGTTGCTGCCATTCCTGAACTCCCCCCAGCATATCTGGTTCAAGAATTCTCGTTCCTGGGGGGGGGGGGCATCCCATGGCCCTTGGGTACGGCCGTACCTTATCTCCTACCAACACCCAAGTGTGAGGGATCTCGTCCCTAGATGGCAGAGTCCCCTGGACCATGGGTGCGACTGTACCATACCTGATCTCCCCCAGGCACCCAGGTTCCAGGGGTTTTGCCCCTAGAGGGGGGAGTTCCCTGGACTCTGGGTGCAGCAGTACCTGATCTTCCCCAGCACCCAGGTTCCATGTGTCTCGCCCCTACGGGGGGTGTCCCTTGATCCCTCCGTGCGGCTGTACCTGATGTCCCCCCAGCACCCAGGTTCGAGGAGTTCTGCCCCTTGAGGGGGCGTCATCTGTTCCCTGGGTCCAACCATACATGATCTACCCCCTACACTGTGTTTGAGGTGTCTCACCCCTAGAGCAGGGCACCCCTGAACCCTGGTGCGGCCATACCTGATGTCTCCCAAGCACCTGGTTCAGGAGTCACACCCTTATATGCGGGAGTCCCCTGGACCCTGGCTCCGGCCATAACTGATCTCCCCTCGGCACCGGATTCGAGGGGTCTCACCCTTTGAGGCGGGCTCCCCTGGATCCTGGGTGCGGACGTACCTGCTTTTCCCCCAGCACCTTGTTTGAGGGGTCACGCCCCTATAAGGCAAAGTCCCCTGGGCCTGCTTGCGGCTGTACCTGATCTACTCCCGGCATCCGTGTTCCAGAGGTCTCGCCCCTTAAGGAGGGGACCCCTGGGTCCTGGTTTCTGCCATACCTGATCTGTCCCCCGGCATCAGGTTCGGGGGGTCTCTCACCTAGGGGGGAGAGTTCCCTGGATCCTGGGTGCAGCCGTACCTGATCTCCGGCACATGGTTCCAGGGGCTTCGTCTCCCTGGACGCATGGTGCCACCATACCTATTCTCTCCCTGGCACCCGGGTTCGAGGGGTCTTGCTCCTATAAAGGGGCATCCCCTGGTCTCTGGGTGCGGCAGTACCTGATCTCCCCGGGCACCCGGGTTCAAGGGGTCTCATCCCTAGAGGGGGGCGTCCCCTGTTCCCTGGGTGAAGCCCTAACCGATCTCCTCTCAGCACTTGGTTTGAGAGGTTTCACCCATAGAGGGGGGAGTCCCCTGGACCCTGGGTGCAGCCATACCATTTCTCCCCCTGACACCCGGGTTCAAGGGGTCTGATCCTTTCAGGCGGGAGTCCCCTCAACCTTGTGTGCGGTGCTACCTGATCTCCCCCGGGGTTCGAGGGGTCTCGCCCCTACATGTGGGACTCCCCTGGACCCTGCGTGCGGGGGTACCTGATCTCCACCCGGCAATCGCGTTTGAGGGGTCTCTTCCCTAGTGGCGGGAGTCCCCTGGATCCCGGGTGCGGCCGAACCTGATCTCCCCCCCGGCACCCAGGTTTGAGATGTTTTGCCTTAGAGGGTGGAGTCCCCTGGACCCTGGGTGTGGCTGCACCTGATGTCCCCTGGGCATCCAGGATCAAGTAGTCTTGCCCCTAGAGGGGGGCATCCCTGGACCTGGGTGCTGCCGTACCTGATCTCCTTCAGCACCCGTATTAGAGGGGTCCTGTCCCTCGTGTGAGGAATCCCCTCGACCCTGGCTGTGGTGAGAGCTCCCCCTGCCACCCATGTTTGAGGGGTTTTGTCCCTAGAGGATGCAGTCTCCTGGAACTTGGATGCGGCCATAACTGATGTCCCTATGGCACCTGGTTCGAGCAGTCTCGCCACTAAAGGGGGTAGTCCACTAAACCCTGGGTGCAGCCATACCTTATAGCTCTCCGACAACCGGGTTCAAGGGGTCTCGTCCCTAGTGGGGAGTCCCCTGGATCCTGGGAGCAGCCGAACCTGATCCCCTGGCACCTGTGTTTGAGAGGTTTTGCCCCTAGACGGGGGAGTCCCCTGGACCCTGGGGCGGCTGTACCTGATCTCCCACCGCCATCTAGTTTGGAGGAGTCTCGCAGCTAGAGGGGGGCGTCCCTGGACCCTGGGTGCTGCCTTACCTGATCTCCCCCTGCTTCCGGGTTCGAGAGGTCTCGCCCCTGGAGTGGGGAGTCCCCTCGACCTTGGCTGCGGTGGGAGCTCCCGCGACACACGGGTTCGAGGCTTCTCTCCCCTAGAGGGGGGAGTCCCCTGGACCCTCCGTGAAGCCATACATTATCTCCCCCAGCATCTGGGTTTGAGGTTCTCTCCCCTAGAGGGGTGAGTCCCTTAGATCTGTGTGCGGCGCTACTTGGTCTCCCCCCAGGGTCGAGGGATCTGGCACCTAGAGGGTGGAGTCCCTGGACCTTTGGGGCGGCCGTACCTGATCTCCCCTTGGCACCTGGATTCGAGGGGTCTCAAAGCTAAAGATCAGACTGTACCTGATCTTCCCATGGAACCAGGGTTAGAGGGATCTGGCCCCTAGAGGGGGGCATCCCCTGGACCCTGGGTGCATTCTTACCTGATCTTCCCCTGGCACCAGGGTTAGAGGGATCTGGCCCCTAGAGGGAGGCATCCCCTGGACCCTGGGTGCATTCGTACCTGATCTTCCCCTGACACCCGTGTTCGAGGGGTCTCATCCCCAGAGGGGGGATTCTCCTGGACCCTGGGTGTGGCAGTAACTGATCTCTCCCAACACCTGGCTTCCAGGGGTCTCATCCTTAGAGTGGGGCATCCCCTGGACCATGGGTACGGCCTTCCCTGATCTCCTCCTGGCACCTGGTTCCAGAGGTTTCCCTCTTAGTGGCGGGAGTCCCCTGGACCCTGGGTATGGCTGTACCTGATCTCCCTATGGCTCCTGGTTTCAGGGTGACACCCAGATTCAAGGGGTCTCGTTCCTATAGGGGGGAGTCACCTGGATCCTGGGTGCGGCCAAACCTTATTTCGCCCTGTCAGCCGGGTTCGAGTGGTCTCACCCCTAGATGGGGAAGTCCCCTCGACCTTGTGTGCAGTGGTACCTGATCTCTCCACGAGTTCTAGGGTTCACCCCACTAGAGGGGGGAATCCCCTGGACTCTAGGTGTGGTCCTACCTGATATCCCCCAAGCACCATGTTTGAGGGGACTCGTACCTAGAGGAAGGTGTTTTTGGGACCCTGAATGCGGCCTTACATGATCTCCCCCCTTCATCCGGGTACAAGGGATCTCGACCCTAAAGAGGGGTACCCCTAGACCCTGGGTGTGGCCATACCATACCTTGTCTCCCCCCTGCACCCAGGTTGTAGGGTTTTGCTCCTGGAAGGGGGAGTCCCCTCGACCTGTGTGTGGTGGTACCTGATCTCCCCTGGGTTCGAGGGGTATGCCCCTAGAGGGAGACGTCCCCTGGACCCTGGGTGCAGCTGAACCTCCTCTCCCTCTGGCACAACGTTTGAGGGGTCTCGCCACCAGAGGGGGGAGTTCCCTGGACCCTGGGTGCAGCCGTACCTGAAATTCCCCCGGCATCTGGTTAGAGGCATCTCGCCCCTAGAAGGGGTGGTCCACTGGTCCCTGGATGCGCCTGTACCTGATCTGCCCTAGCACCCAGGTTCCAGTGGCCTCACCGCTAGAGGGGTGATTCCCGTCGTCCTTGTGTGCTGTGGAACCTAATCTCCTCCCGGGTTCGAGGGGTGTCGAATCTAGATGGAGGCGTCCCCTGAACCCTGGGTGTGGCAGTACAAGATCTTCCCCAGCACCCGGGTTTCAAAGGTGGTCTCCCTAGAGGGTGCGTCCCCTGGTCCCTGGGTGCTTCTGGACCGGATCTCCCCCCTGCATCTGGTTCGAGTCGTCTCCACCCTAGATGTGGGAGTCCCCTCTACACTGGCTGCAGCCATACCTCTTGTCCCCCTAGATTAGAGACCCCTCAACAATGGCTGCGGCGCGACCTTCCCCCAACACCCAGGTGTGAGGGGTCTCTCCCCTTGAAGGAGGACTTCCCTGGACCCTGAGTGTGGCTGTACGGATCTCCCCTCAGCATCCAGGTTCGAATGTCTTGCAACTAGAGGGGGAAGTCGACTGGACGCTGTGTGTGGTGGTACATGATTTTCCCTCAGGTTCGTGGGGTCTCCCCTTAGAGCCCGGAGTCCTCTGGACCCTGTGTGCGGCTGTGCATGATCTCCCGTAGAGGGGGGAGTCCCCTCGACCCTGTGTGTGGCAGTACTTGATCTTTACCCGGGTTCCAGGGGTCTCGCCCCAAGAGGGGGGAGTTCCCTGGAACCAAGTTGCAGCCGTACCTGATTTCCCCTGGCACAGTGTTTGACGGTCTAGCCCCTAAATGTGGGAGTTCCCTGGACCATGGGTGCAGCAGTACCTGATCTTCCCCCTTCACCCGGGTTGGAGAAGTCTCGTCACTAGAGGACAGAATCCTCTGGACCATGGTTGTGGCCATACCCTACCTGATCTCCCTCTGGCACCGTGGTTCGAGGTGTTTCACCATTAGAGGGGGGACTTCCCTGGGCCCTGCTTGCGGCCATACCTGATCTCCCACCGGCCCATGGTTTGAGAGGTTTTGCCCCTAAAGTGGGGAGTCCCCTGGACCCTGGGTGTAGCTGTATCTAATCTACCCCCGGCATCCATTTTAGAGGAAATTCGCCCATAAAGGGGGGCATACCTGGACCCTGGGTGCTGCCTGCTGTACCTGATCTCCGCCTGGCACCTGTTTCCAGCGGTCTCTAAGAGGGGAAGTCCCCGGGAACCCGGGTGTGGCTGTAACTGATCTCCCTGGGATTCCGGGTTCGAATGGTCTCGCCCATAAATTGGGGAGTCTCCTCGATCCTGCCTGGGGCGGGAGCTCCCCCGGACATGCGTGTTCCAGGGGTCTCTGCCATGGAAGGGGGAGATCCCTGGACGCTGGTGCGGCATTACCTGATCTACCCCTGCACCCGGGTTCTAGGGTTCTCACCCCTAGAGGGGGTGCTCCCTGGTCCCTCTGTGTGGCCATACTTGATATACTTCTGGCACCCGGTTTTGAGGGGTCTTATCCCTACGGGGGGGAGTCCCCTGGACCCTGGGATCCCCCAGCAACCGTGTTCGAGGGGTCTCTCCCATAGAGGGAGGAATTCCCTGGTCATTGGGTGCGGCCGTACCTCATCTCCCCCCTTCACCCGGGTACGAGGTGTCTGACTCCTAAATAGGAGGACCCCTGGACACTGGGTGCAGCCGGACCTAATCTCACACCAACCCCCGGTTTTGAGGGTTCTCTTCCCTAGATGGGGGAGTCCCCTGGATCCTGGGTGCAGCCGCACCGTACATGATCTTCCTCCGGCATCTGGGTTGGAGGGGTATCTCCAATATAAGGGCGAGTCTCCTCCACCCTGTTTGCGGTGGTACTTGATCTCCCTCCGGGTTCCAGAGGTCTCGCACTCAGATGGGGGAATCCCCAGACCCTGGGTCCAGGAGTATCTGATCTGCCCCTGGCACCCGGGTTCGAAGGGTCTCGACACTAAATAGGGGGAACGCTCGACACTGGGTGCTGCTGTACATGAAATTCCCCTGGCATCTGGTTATAAGCATCTCTCCCCTAGAGGGCAGTGTCCCCTGGTCTCTGGGTGCGGCTGTACCTGATCTCCCCTGGCACACAGGATTGAGGGGTTTCGCCCCTAGAGTGGGGAGTTCCCTTGACCCTGGATGCTGTAATACCTGATCTTCCCCAGCACCCGGGTTCCAGTTGTCTTGCACCGAAGACGGGACGTCCCCTGTCCCCTGGGTGTGGCCATACTTGATTTCGCCCCAGCACTCAGGTTCGAGGGGTCTCTCCCCTGGGGGCGTGTGTTCCCTGGTCCCTGGGTGTGGCCGTACCTGATCTCCCATTCACTGGTTCGAGGGGTGTTGCCCAGAGAGGGGAGAGTCCACTGGACCCTGGGTGCGGTGGTACCTGATCTCCCCCTGAACCTGGGTTCGAGGGGTCTAACCCCTAGAGGGGGTATTCCCCTCGTCCTGTGTGCAGTGGAACCTAATCTCCCCCCTGGTTCAAGGAGTCTCATCCATAGACAGAGGAGTGCCCTGGACCTTGTTTGCGGCAGTACCTGATCTTCCCCAGCACCCCGGTTCCACGGTCTCCTCCCTAGAGGGGTCGTCCCCTGTTCTCTGGGTGCGGCCATAAACCTGATCTCCTCCTGCACCAGGTTTGAGTGATCTCGCCCTTAGTGGGGGGTGTCTCTGGACCCTGGATGCTTCCATACCTGATCTCCCCCCTCCATCTGGTTCCAGTGGTCTCTACCCTAGATGGGGGGAGTCCCCTGGACACTGAGTGCCGCCGTACCTGATCTCCCCCCTTGGACCCTGGTTCAAGGGTTCTCGCCCCTAATTTAGAGAGTCCCTTTGACAATGGCTGTGGTGGGAGCTCCCCCAGACACCCGGGTTCGAGGGGTCTCTCCCATAGATGAGGGAATCAACTGGACCCTGTGTGTAGTGGTACATGATTTTCCCTCAGATTTGTGGGGTCTCGCTCCTAGAGGGGGCAGTCCTCTGGACCCTGGGTGAGGCCGTACATGATCTCCCTCCGCGTTGGAACGTATGGATCCTAGAGGGGGGAGGCCCCTCCACACTGTGTGCTGCAGTATTTGATCTTAACACGGGTTCCAGTGGTCTTGCCCCTAGAAGGCAAAGTACCCTGGACCCAGGTTGTGACCGTAAAACTGATCTGACCCCAGCACTGTTTGACGATCTCGCCCCTAGATGGGGGAGTTCCCTGGACTATGGGTGCGGCAGTACCTGAAATCCCCCATTCACCCGGGTTCGAGAGGTCTCGTCCCTAGAGGTCAGAGTCCTCTGGACCATGCTTGTGGCTTTACCATCCCTGATCTCCCTCAGGCACCCAGGTTCAATGGGTTTCACCCCTAGAGTGGGGAGTTCCCTGGACCCTGGGTGCGGCCGTACCTGATCTCACCCCTGGGACCTGGTTTGAGACCTTTGGCCCCTAATGTGGGGAATCACCTGGACCCTGTTTGTGGCGGTATCTGATCTACCCCCAGCATCAGTGTTAGAGGAGACTCGTCCATAGAGGGGGGCATCGCTGGACCCTGGGTGCTGCCATTCCTGATCTCCTCCCGGCATCTGTTTCAAGAGGTCTGACCCTACCGGGGGGAATCCACTGTACCCTGGGTGCAGCCCTAACTGTTCTCCCCTGACTCCTGGGTTTGAGGGATCTTTCCCAAAGGGTGGGGATTCCACTCGACCCTGGCTGCGGTGGGAGCTCCCCCTACACGTGGGTTTAAGGGGTCTCTCCCCTAGAGAGGGAGTCCCCTGGATCATGGGTGGGGCTGAACCTGATCTCCCCCCAGCACTGTGTTTAAGGGGTCTTGCCCATAGAGGGGAGAATCTCCTAGATCCTCCTTGCAGCCATACCTGATCTTCCCCGGACATCCATTTCAAGGAGGAGTCTCGCCCCTAGGGTGTGCATCCCTGGACCCTGGGTGCGGCAGTACCTGATCTTCCACCTTCACCTGAGTACAAGGGGTCTCACCCCTAAAGAGCGGAATTCCTGGACCCTGGGTGGGGCCGTACCTAATCTCAAACTGACCCCCGGATTCGAGGGTTCTCTACCTGGAGTGGGAGTCCCCTGAATCCTTGGTGGAGTCATATCGTACCTGATCTTCCCCTGGCAGCCAGGTTCGACGGGTTTTGCAGCTAGAAGGGGAGTCCCCTCTATCCTGGATGTAGCCATACTCTGGCACCTGAGTTCGTGGGGTCTCGACACTAAAGAGGGGGAACCCTGGACACTGGGTGTGGCCTAGCTTATCTCCCACCGACACCCGGGTTCGAGGGGTCTTGTCCCTAGATGTGGGCATCCCCTGGACCCTGGTTGCAGCCAAACCTTCTCTCACCAACACCTGGGATTGAGTGGTCTGGTCCCTTGAGAGGAGCTTCCCCTGGACACTGGTTGAGGCCGAACCTTATCTCCAACTGACACCCCGGTTCAGGGGTCTCCTCCCTAGTGGGGGTCATCCCCTGTTCCCTGGGTGCGGCAGCACCTGTTCTCCCCCCGCATCAGGTTTGAGGTGGCTGCCCCTAGGGAGGGTGTCCCTGGACCCTGGGTGCTAAGTACCTGATCTTGCCCCTGCATCTTGTTTGAGGTCTCTATTCCCTAGAGGGGGGAGTACCCTGTACACTGGGTGCGGCTATACCTGATCTCTCCCGGAGACCCGGTTTGAGTTTTATCATCCCTAGAGTAGAGAATCCCCTAGACAATGGCTGTGGCGGTAACCACCCCCCGACACCCAGGTTCGAGGGGTCTCTCCCCTAGAGGGGTGAGTTCCCCGGACCCTGGGTGTGGCCATACATGATCTTTCCCCGGCATCCGGGTTCGAAGGTCTTGCCCCTCTAGGGGGGAGTCACCTCGACACTGTGTGCCGTGGTACATGATTTTCCCTCAGTATGTGGGGTCTTGCCCCTAGAGCAGGGAGTTCCCTGGACCTTGGTTGTGGCCCTACATGATCTCCCTCCTGCATCCAGGTTTGAAGGTCTCTCCCCTAGAGGGGGGACTCCGCTCGACCCTGGGTGCGGCAGTACTTGATCTGAACCCGGGTATCGCCCCTAGAAGGGTGAGTACCCTGGACCCTGGTTTTGGCCGTACCAGATCTCCCCCCGGCACTGTGTTTGACGGTGTCACCCCTAGATGGAAAAGTTCCCTGGACCATGGGTGAGGCAGTACCTGATAACCCCCTTCACCCAGGTTCGTGGGGTCTTGTCCCTAGAGGACAGAGTTCCCTGGACCCATGGTTCCGGCTGTACTGTACCTGATCTCCTCCCAGGCACCCAGTTTCAAGGGGTTTTGCACCTAGAGGGGGCAGTTCCCTGGAGCCTGGGTGCAACAGTAACTGAACTACCCCAGCACCCGGGTTCCAGGTGTCTCACATCTCGAAGTGGATGTCCCTTTGTCCCTGGGTGCGGCTGTACCTTATCTCCCCCCATCAACCGGGTTCCAGGGGTTTCGTCCCTAAAGGAGGTTTTCCCCTGGACCCTGGGTACCGCTTTACCTGTTGTGCCCCCGGCACCCAGGTTTGAGGGCTTTGGCCCCTTGAGAGGGGAGTTCCCTGGATCCTGAGTGTGGCAGTACTTTATCTTCCTAGGCACCCAGGTTCCATGGGTCTCTCCCTTAGAGGGGGCATCCCCTGGTCCCTGGGTGTGGCCGTACCTGATCTCCCCCCCAGCACCCAGGATTGAGGGGTCTTGCCCCAAGTTGGGGGCATCCCCTGGTCTCTGTGTGCGGTGGTACATGATCTCCACCCAGCATCAGGTTTGAGGGGTCTTGCCCCTAGTGTGGTGTGTCCACTTGATCCTGGGTACGGTGGTACCTGATCTCCCCCCGGCACCCGGGTTCGAGGGGTCTCTCCCCTAGAGGGGGAGTCCTTCAGACGCTGGGTACGGCTGTACTAGATCTCCCTCTGGCTTCCGGGTGCCAGTAGTCTGGACCCTGGCTGCTGCCATACCTGATGTCTCCATGGCATCTGGTTCAAGGGGTCTCTACCCTAGAGGGGTGAGTCCCCTGGTCCTTGGGTGCAGCCGTACCTGATCTCCCACAGGTCCCGGGTTTGAGGGGTCTTGCTCCTATAGTGGGGAGTCCCTTTGACACTGGCTGTCGTGGGAGCTCCTCCCAGCACCCGGGTTCGAGGGGTCTCTCCCCTAGAGGGGGGAGTCCCTTAGACCCTGGATGTGGCCATACCTTATCTCTCTGTAGCATCCAGGATGGAGGGTCTCACCCCTAGAAGGGGGAGGTTCCTCGATTCTGTGTTTGGCGATATTTGATTTCCCGTGGGGTTCGAGGGTATTCGCCCCTAGAGGAGGGAATCCCCCGGACCCAGGGTTCAGGTGTACCTGATCTGCCCATGGCACCCTGGTTGGTGGGGTCTAGACCCTAAAGAGAATCCCTGGACCCTGGGTGCGGCCGAACCTTAGCTTCCACTGGCACCCGTGTTAGAAGGGTCTCACCCCTAGAGGGGGCGTGCCCTGGACCATGGGTGAGGCCATACCTGATCTCCCCCAAACACTTGGGTTCGAGGGGTCTCATCCCTAGCGGGGAGTGTCCACTTGTCCCTGGGTGCAGCTGTACCTGATCTCCCCACGCACCCGGTTGGAGGTGTGTCGCCCTTAGAGGGGAGAGTCTACTGGACCCTGGGTGCGGTGGTACCTGATCCCCACCCTGTATCTGTGTTCGAGGGGTCTCTCCTCTAGAGGTGGGTGTCCCCTCGACCTTGTGTGCAGTGGTACCTGATCTCCCCCCGGGTTCGATTGTTCTCGCCCCTGGATAGGGGAGTCCCCTGGACCCTGGGTGCCTCCTTACTTGATCTACCCCCAGCACCTGGTTTGGAGGAGTCTCATCCCTAGAGGGGGGCTTCCCCTGGATCCTGGGTGCAGCCGTACCAGATCTTCCGCAGGCACAGTGTTTGAGGGGTCTCACCCTTAGAGGGGGGATTTCCCTGGACTCAGGGTGCTCCCGTACCTGATCACCCCACTTCACCCGGGTATGAAGGGTCTCGCCCCTATAGAGGGGGAACCCTGGACCCTGGGTATGGTTGTACCTGATCTTCCCTGGCACTTGAATTCCAGGTGTGAGACCCCTAGAGGGGGGGGTGTTCCCTGGACCCTGGGTGCGATCGAACCTTTTCTCCTACCAACAACCGTGTTTTAGGGGTCTTGTCTCTAGATGGGCATCCCCTTGAACCTGGGTGGGGCCGAACTTTATCTCCCACTGACACCCAGTTTCGAGTGGTGTTGTCCCTAGAGGAGGGAGTCCTCTGGATCCTGGGTGTGGCAAGACTGATCTCCCCCTGGCACCCAGGTTTGAGGGGTTTTGCCCCTAGAGCGGGGAGTTCCCTGGACCCTGGATGCAGCAGTACCTATCTTAACCAGCATCCGAGTTTCCAGGGGTCTCGTCCCGAGAGGGGGACATCCCCTGGTTCCTGGGTGCAGCCGTACCTGATGTCGGCCCTGCACCAGGTTTGAGGGTTCTTGCCCCTAGAGGGGGGGCGTCCCTGGACCCTGGGTGCTGCCATACCTGATCTTACCCCAGTACCCAGGTTCCACGGGTATTGCCTCTAGAGGGGAACATCCCCTGGACCTGTGTTTGGCAGTACTTGATCTTCCTAGGCACCAGGTTTGAGGGATGTCGCCCCTAGGTGGAAGAGTCCACTGGACCCTAGGTGCGGTGGTACCAAATGTCACCCCGGCACCCGGGTTCAAGGGGTCTCGCCCTTAGAGGGGGGAGTCCCCTGGAACCTGGATGTGGAAGTACCTTATCTTCCCCAGCACTAGGGATTTAGGGGTCTCCTCCCTAGAGGGGGACGTCCCCTGGTCCCTAAGTGAGGCCGTATCTTATCTCCCCCTGGGACCCATGTTCAAGGGGTCTCACCCCTAGAGTAGAGAGTCTCCTCGACAATGGCTGCGGCGGGAGCTTGACACCCGGGTTCAAATGGTCTCTCCTCTAGAAGGGAGAGTCCCCTGGACCCCAGGTTCGGCCCCACATGATCTCCCCCCTGCATCCGGGTTCGAAGGTTTCACCTCTAGAGGGGGGAGTTCCCTCCACCCTGTGTGTGGCAGTACTTGATCTTAATCAGAGTTCCAGGGGTTTCACCCCTAGTTTGTGGAGTCCGCTGGACCCTGGTTGCAATAGTACCTGATCTCCCCGCCCCCGCACCTGTTTGACGGACTCGCCCCTAGATGGGGGAGTTCCCTGGACCATGTGTGAGGGAGTACCTGATCTCCCGCCTTCAAATAGGTTTGATAGGTCTCTTCCCTAAAGGACAGAGTTCCCTGGACCATGGTTGCAGCCGTATGGTACCTGATCTTCCCCCGGCACCCGGGTTTGAGTGGTTTTGCCCCTAGAGGGGGGAGTACCCTGGACCCTGGTTATCGCCGTACCTGATCAACCCCAGGCATCATGTTTGACGGTCTTGCCCCTTGATGGGGTAGTTCCATGGATCATGGTGCGGCAGTACCTGATCTTCCCTAGCACCCGGGTTCCAGGTGTCTCAAATCCAGAGGGGGGGCGTCCCTTGGTCCCTGGGTGTGGCGGTACGTGATGTTCCCTGGTACCCAGATTTGAGGGCTTTCTCCCCTACATGGGGTCATCCACAGTTCCCTGGCTGCGTCTATACCTGATCTCCCCCCCACACCGGGTTTGAGGGTTCTCGCCCCTTAAGAAGCGTGTCCCTTGACCCTTGGTGCTCCTGTACCTGGTAGGCATCTGGTTTGAGGGGTCTCTACCCTAGAGGGGGAGTCCCCTGGACCCTGGGTGCAGCCTTACCTGTTCTCCCCCCAGGACCTTGGTTCACTGGTCTCTACCCTAGAGAGGGGTATCCCCTGGACCCCAGGTGGGGCCGTACCTTATCTCCCCCCATCACCCATGTTCCAGGGGTCTTGTCCCTTGAGGGTGTCCCATGGACCCTTGGTGCCGGTGTACCTGATCTCCCCCCGGCACCCAGGGTTCGAGGGCTTTCGCCCCTTGAAGGGGGAGTTTCTTGGATCCTGGGTGCGGTAATATCTGATCTTCCTCCGGCACCCAGATTCGAGGGGTCTTGCCCCTAGAGGGGGGTGTCCCCTGGTCCCTGGGTGCACCGTGCCTGATCTTCCTCCTGCACCCAGGTTTGAGGGGTGTTGCCACTAGAGGGGGGCATCCCCTGGTCTCTGGGTGCGGGAGTACCTGATCTCCTCCCCACACCAGGTTCCAGGAATCTTGCCCCTAATGGGAGAATTCCACTGGACCCTGGGTGAGGTGGCACATTTTCTCTCCCTGACACCAGGCTTCGAGGGGTCTCACCCCTAGAGGGGGGAGTCCCTTGGACCCTGGGTGTGGCTGTACCTGATCTCCCTCCAGCATCCTTGTGTGAGGAGTCTCGCCCCTAGATGGGGGTGTCCCTGGATCCTGGGTACTGCCATACCTGATCTCGCACTGGCATCTGGTTCGAGGGGTCTCTACCCTAGAGGGGGGAGTCACTTGGAACCTGGGTGCGGTCATACCTTATCTCTCCCCAGCATCCACGTTCGAGGGTCTTTCTCTTAGAAGGGGGAGTCTCCTCAACACTATGTGTGGCGGTACTTTATCTCCCCCTAGGTTTGAGGGTTCTCGCCTCTCGAGGGGGGAATCTCCCACACCTTGGGTCGAGGTGTATTTGATCTGCCCCTGGCACCTGGGTTTGAGGGGTCTCAACCCTAGAGAGGGGGACCTCTGGACCCTGGGTGAAGCCGTACCTCCCAATTGAACCCCGGTTAGAGTGGTCTTGCCAAAAGAAGGGGGCTTGCCCTGGATACTGGGTGCAGCTGTAACTGATCTCACCCAAAAATATGGGTTCGAGGGGTCTCGTCCTAGAGGGGGGTGTCCTCTGGTCCCTGGGTGTGGCCATACCTGATCTCCCTCCATTTGGAGGAGTCTTGCCCTTAGGGGGTGCGTCCCTGGATTCTGGGTGCTGCCGTACCTGATCTTCCCCTGACACCTGGGCTCGAGGGGTCTCGTCCCTAGACGGGTACATCCCCTGGTCCCTGGGTGTGGTAGTACCTTATCTCCCCTAGACATGGGGTTCCAGGAGTCTCGCTCCTAGGGGAGGAGTTCCCTGGACACTGTAATCAGCCATACCTTATCACCCCCTGGCACCCAGGTTCGAGGTGTCTCGCCCTTAGAGGTGGGTGCCCCTGTCTATGGGTGCAGCCTTACCTCATTTTTCTCCAGCCCCTGGTCCGAGGGTTCTCGCCCCTATAGCGGGGAGTCCCCTGGACCCTGGGTGCAGCAGTACCTGATCTCCCCCGGCATCCGTGTTTGAGGAGTCTCTCCCCTTAATATGGGGATCACTGGACCCTGGTTGCTGCTTTACCTGATCCCCCACCCCTGTGTCAGCTTCGAGGGATCTCTCGCCTAGTGGGGATATCCCCTGGACCCTGGGTGCGGCTGTACCTGATCCCCACAGGAACCCAGGTTCCAGGAGTCTCCTCCTTAGTGGGGGGCTTCCCTGAACCCTGGGTATGGCCGTCCCTCATCTCCTCCTGTCACCTGGTTCAAGAGGTTTCCCCCCTAGATGGGGGAGTCCCCTGGACTCTGGGTGCAGCCATACCTGATCTCCGAATGGCACCTGGTTTGAGGGGTCTCGCCCCTAGATCGGGGAGATTCTTTAACCCTGGGTGTGTTCATACCTCATATCCCTGACACCCAGGTTCAAGGGCTCTCCTCCCTAGAGGGGGGAGTCTCCTGAATCCTGGCTGCAGCCGAACTGGATTTTGCCCCATCACCCGGGTTTGAGGAGTCTCTCTCCTAGATGGGGAAGTCCTGTCGACCTTGTGTGCAGTGGTACCTGATCTCCCCATGGGTTCAAGGGGTCTCGCCCCTAGAGGGGGGAGTCCCCTGGAACCTGGTCTCCCCCCAGTCCCATGTTAGAGGGGTTTCACCAATAAAGAGGGGGACACCTGGACACTGGATGAGGCCATACCTGATCTTCCCTGACACCCAGATTCGAGGGGTCTCACAATTAGAGTGGGCATCCCCTGGTCTCTGTTTGCAATAGTACCTGATGTCCCCCTAGCACCCGGTATTGAGAGGTCTCGCCCCTCAGGGGGGCATCCCATGGACCCTGGATGCAGCAGTACCTGATTTCCCCCCAGCACCTGGTTCGAGAGGTTTTGCCCATAAAGTGGGGAGTGCCCTGGACCCTGGGTGTGGCCGTATCTTATCTACCCCCAGCATCCTGGTTTGAGGAGACTCACCCATAGAGGGGGGCATCCCTGGACCCTGGGTGCTGCCATAGCTGATCTCCTCCCAGTAGCTATTTTGAGGGGTCTCTAACCTAGAAGGGGGAGTCCCCTGGACCCTGAGTGTGTCCGTAACTGAAATCCCCTGGCTCCTGGGTTCCAGGCGTCTTGCCCCTTGGGTGGGGAGTCCCCTCAACACTTGATGCAGTGTGAGTTCCCGCCAACACACAAGTCGGAGTGGTCTCTCACAGAGAGGTGGGAGTCTCCTGGACTCTGGGTGTGGCTGTACCTGATCTCGCGGGGCACCCAGGTTCGAGAGGTTTCGCCCCTAGAGTGAGGAGTTCCCTGGTCCCTAGTGTGGCAGTACTTGATCATCCCCAGCACCCAGGTTCCAAGGTTCTCACAACTAGAGGGGGCGTCCCCTGGTCCCTGTGTGCGGCCTTACCTGATGTCCCCCTGGCACCTGGTTTTGAGGGGTCTTGCCCCTAGAGGGGGTGTGCCCACTGGTCCCTGGTTGTCACCATACCTGATCTCCACCCCGCACCAGTTTTGAGGTGTCTCGCCCCTAGAAGGGGGGAGTCCATGCGACCCTGGGTGCGGCTGTACCTGATCTGCCCTGGGACCCGAGTTCCAGGGGACTCTATCCTAGAGGGGGGAGTCCCTTGGACTCTAGGTGCGGCCATACCTTATCTCTCTCTGGCATCTGGGTTTGAGGGCCTCGCCCCTACAAGCTGGACTCTCCTCGACCCTGTGTGCGATGGTACTTGATCTCCCCCAAGATTCGAGGGGTCTCACACCTAGAGTGGGGAATCCCCTGGACCCTGAATACAGGCGTACCTGATCTGTCCCTGGCACCCGGGTTTGAGGTGTCTTGACCCTAAAGAGGGGGATACCTGGACCCTTGATGTGGCCATACCTGATCTCCCAATGACACTAGGTTAGAAGGGTCTTTCCCCTAGAGGGGGGCATCCCCTGGACATTGGGTGTGGTGGTACCTCATCTCCACTTGGCACCAGGTTCCAGGGGTCTTACACCTAGAGGGGGAAGTTCTCTGGACACTTGGAGTGGCAGTACCTGATCTACCCACGCCACCCAGGCACGAGGTGTCTGGTCAGTAGTGAAGGGCATCCCCTGGATCCTGGGTGCAGCCGTACCTTACTTGATCTCCCTCGGCACCCGGGTTCGTGGGGTCTGTCCCCTAAAGTGAGGATCCCCTTGGACCCTGGGTGCAGCCTTACCTGATCTCCCCTGGCACCCGGGTTCAAGGGATCTTGTCTCTACAGAGTGGCTTCCCATGGATCCTGGGTGCGGCTGTACCTCATCTCGCCCCAGCCCCTGGTTCGAGAGGTTTCGCCCCTAAAGTGGGGTGTCCTCTGGACTCTGGGTGTGGCTGTATTTGATCTTCACCCTGGCATCCGGGTTCGAGGACACTCGCCCATAGATGGGGGCATCCCTGGACCCTCGGAGGTGCCGTACCTGATCTCCTCTCGGCATCTGTTTCAAGGGGCCTCTCCTCTATAGGGGGGAGTCCCCTGGACCCTGGGTGCGGCGGCACCTTATCTCCCCCGTCATCAGGCTTTCAGGTGTCTCGTTCCTGGACCCTTGGTGCCGCAAGTCCTGATCTCCCCCCGCCACCCAGGTTCGAGGGCTTTGGCCCCTTAGGGGGGAGTTCCCTGGACCCTGGGTGCTGCAGTACCTGATCTTCCTCCGCACATAGTTTCCATGGGCCTCACCACTAGAGGGGGGCGTCCCTTGGTCCCTGGGTGCAGCAGTACCTAATCTCCCCCTGACACTCAAGTTCCAGGGGTCTCGCCCCTAGTGGGGGTCGTTCCCTAGTCTCAGGTTGCGGCCATATCTGATCTCCCCCTGCACAGGGTTTGAGAAGTCTCGCACCCAGTGGGGGGAGTCCACTGGACCCTGGGTGCAGTGGTACCTGATCTCATCCTGGCACCCGTGTTTGAGGGGTCGCTTCCCTAGAGGGGAGAGTCTCTCGGATCCTGGCTGTTGCTGTACCTGATCTCGCTCAGGCATCCGGGTTCGAGGAGTCTCGCCTCTATAGGGGGGCGTGCCTGGACTCTGGGTGCTGTCGAACCTGATCTACCCCTGGTATCTGGTTCAAGGGGCTACTACTCCAGAGGGGGGCGTCCCCTGGCCCCTGGGTGTGGCCGTACATGATCTACCTCTGCACCCGGGTTTAATGGGTCTTGTCTCTAGAGAGGGGCTTCCCCTGGACCCTGGGTGCGGCCATACCTGATCTCCCACTGGCACTGGGTTTGAGAGGTTTTGCCCATAATGTGGGGAGTCCCCTGGAGACTGGGTGTGGCCATAATTGATGTATCCCTGGCATCTGGGTTCGAGAAGACTCGCCCATATAGTGGGGCATCCCTGTACCCTGGGTGCTGCCGTACCTGATCTCCCGGCATCTGTTTTGAGGTGTCCCTACCCTAGAGGGGGGAGTCCCCTGGATCCTGAGTGCAGGCGTACCTGATCTCCCCCGGCACCTAGGTTCGAGGGGTTTCGCCCCTAGAGGGGGGAGTTCCCTGGACCCTGGTGCGGCAGTACCTCATCTCCCCCTGGCATCCATGTTCGAGATGTCTCTCCCCTTATGTGGCACCCCTGGACCCTGGTTGCTGCCATACCTTATCTCCCCATGGCATCATGTTCGAGGGGTCTCTCCCCTAGAGGGGGAAGTCCTCTGTACCCTGGGTGTGGCCATATCTTCTCTCCCCTGGCACCCAGGTTCCAGGTGACTCGTCCCTAGAAGGGGGAGTCCTTTGGAGCCTGGGTGCCACAGTACCTAATCTCCCACCAGCAACTATTTTCCAGGGGTCTCGCCTCAAGAAGGGGGATTCCCCTGGATCCTGTGTGTGGCTGTATCTGATCTTCCCATGACACCTGATTCAAGAGTTCTTGCCTCTTGTGGGGGAAGCCCCCTGGACCTTGGGTGCAGCTGTACCTGATCTCCCCCAAGCATCCGTGTTTGAGAGTCTTGCCCATTAAGGGGAGGACCTCTGGAACTTGGTTTCTTCCATACCTGATCTCCCCCCGGCATCAGGTTTCAGGATTCTCTCCCCTAGAGAGGGGATTCCCCTGGACCTAGGTGTGGCTGTACTTCATCTACCCCGGCACCCATATTCCAAACGTCTCATCCCTATGGGGCGAGTCCCCTGGAACCTGGGTGCCACTGCACCTAATCTCCCCCGGCACATGGGTTCGAGGGGTCTCACCCCTAGGGGGGTCATCCCCTAGTCCCTGGGTGTGGCCATACCTGATCTCCTCCTGGCACTGGGTTTGAGGAGTCTGGCCCCTAGAAGGGGGAGTCCCCTAAACCCTGGGTGTGGCCCTACCTGATCTCCCTGAGCATCCGTGTTCAAGTGTTCTCACCCCTTAAAGGGGGGACGGCTATTCCCTGGTTGCTGCCATACCTGATCTTCCACCGGCATATCTGGTTCGAGAATTCTCATTCCTAGAGGGGGACCATCCCCTGACCTTTGGGTGTGGCCATACCTTATCTCCTACCAACACCCAACTCTGAGTGTGAGGGGTCTCATCCCTAGAGGGCGGAGTCCCCCGGACCATGGGTTGACTGTACCATACTTGATCTCTCCCAGGCTCCCAGGTTCCAGGGGTTTTGCCCCTAGAGGGGGGAGTTCCCTGGACCCTGGGTGCGACAGTACCTGATCTTCCCCAGCACCCAGGTTCCAGGTGTCTCGCCCCTACAGGGGGGTGCCCTTGGTCCCTGGGTGTGGCTGTACCTGATGTTCCCCCAGCACCCAAGTTCGAGGGGTTTTGCCCCTAGAGGGGGGCATCATCTGTTCCCTGGTCCAGTCATACATGATATACCCCCCACACTTGGTTTGCGGTTTCTTACCCCTAGAGCTGGGCGCCCCTGGACCCTGGGTGCGGCCATACCTGATTTCCCCCAAGCACCTGGTTGGAGGGGTCACACCCCCATAGGCGGGAGTCCACTGGAACCTGGGTGCGGCTGTACCTGATCTCCCCCGACACCGTGTTTGAGGGGTCTTGCCCCTAGAGGGGAGAGTCCCCTGGACCCTGGGTGCAGCCATACCTCTTTTCCCCCCGGCATCCTTGTTCGAGGAGTCTCTCCCTAGGGGGGGCGTCCCTGGACCCTGGGTGCTGCTTTACCTGATCTTCCCCTGGCACCTGGTTCTCGAGGTTTTGCCCCTAAAGTGGGGAGTCCCCTGGACACTGGCCGGGATGGGAACTGTCCCTGGCACCCAGGTTCAAGGGATCTCTCCCCTAGAGAGGGGATTCCCTTGGACCTTGTTTGAGGCTGTACCTTATCTCCCCCTGGCATCCAGGTTCGAGGATCTCGACCCTGTGTGTGGCTGTACTAGATCTCCCCCTGGGTTTGAGGGGTCTCGCCCAAGAGGGGGGAGTCCCCTGGACCCTGATCTGCCCCTGGCACCTGGCTTTGTGGTGTCCTGACCCTAATGAGGAGGACCCCTGGTCCCTGGGTGTGGCAGTACATTATCTCGCAATTGCACCCGGGTTAGAGGTGTCTTGCTCCCAAAGGGGGCCATCCCCTAGACACTGGGTGCAGTCATACCTCATCTCCCCTGGGCACCAGGTTCCAGAGGTCTCGCCCCTAGATGGGGGAGTTCCCTGGACATTGGGAGTGGCAGTACCTGATCTCCCTCCGGCACCCAGGTTCGAGGTGTCTCACAAATAGAGAAGGGTATCCCCTGGTTACTGGGTGCATCTGTACCTTACAGGATCTCCCCCCGGGCACCTGGGTTTGAGGGGTCTCTCCCCTAAAGGGGGGAGTCCCTTGGACCCTAGGTGCGTCCTTACCTGATCTCTCCCAGAAACCGGGTTCAAGGTATCTCATCCTTAGAAAGGGGCTTCCCCTGGACCCTGGGTAAGGCCATACCTGATCTCGCCCCAGCACCTGGTGTGAAAGGTTTCGCCCCTAAAGTGGGGAGTTCCCTGGACCCTGGGTGCAGCTTTATCTGATCTACCCCTGGCATCTGGGTTCGAGGAGACTTGCCCATAGAGGGGGGCATCAATGGACCCTAGGAGCTACTGTACCTGATCTCCTTCCGACATCTGTTTTGCGGCTTCTCTCCCATAGAGGGTGGAGTCCCCTGGACACTGGGTGCTGCCTTACCTGATCTCCCCCCAACATCCAGGTTGGAGGGGTCTCGACCCAGGTGTTCCCTGGTCTCTGGGTGTGGCTGTACTTTATCTCCACCCTGAACCAGGTTCGAGGAATCTCGCCCCTAGTGGGGGGAGTCCTCTGCACACAGGGTTCAGTGGTACTTGATCTCCCCCAGGCACCCAGGTTCGATTGGTCTCTCTCCTAGAGGGTGGAGTCCCTTGGAGCCTGGGTGCAGCCATACCTGATCTCTCAATAGCACCTGGGTTAGAGGGGTCTTGCAGGTATATATACCTCTGTTGTCCTGCATAGAAGCGGTTCAGCTACCTTAGGAGCCCGCTACTTTGAGTTCTTGCTCAGTTCCGCTGAGTTCACTTGCAATAAAGTAGTTCCTGCTTCAACCTTCAAGTTGCTTGTCACCTCCCGGTTATTTGCCCAGCTGGACTGCAGCAAATGTATATCTTCCTGGCTCAATCTGGGCAGGTCATATGACTTTAGGAAATTACTGATGCCTTCACTATCACCTATTTTATTAGAGTTATGGTTTCAAAATAATTTCTAATTATCTTCTGTTTTTCTGTAGTGTCTGTTTTGATATTTATTTTTTCAAAATATATGCTAGTAATTTGGGTTCTCGCTCTCCTTCTCTTTGTTAGCATGACTAAGGGTCTGTGATTCTTATGTATTTTTTCAAAGAACCAACTCTGAGTTTTGTCAATTTTTCCAAATGTTTCTTTTGTTTTTATTTCACTGATTTCAGCTCTGATTTTTATTATTGCATGCCTTCCACTGCTTTTGCTGATGGTTTGTTCTTCTTTTTCTAGTGCTTTGAAGTGTAGTGTGAGGTCATTAACTTCTTGGCTCTTTCTTCTTTCAAGAAATAAACTCCAAGCAATGAATTGTCTTCTTAGTACTGCTTTTATAATGTCCTAGGGATTTTGATATGTTGTGTCTGTGTTCTCATTTACCTCTAAGAATTTTTTAATTTCCTCCTTGATATCTTCTGTAACCCATTGTTCATTTAGTAGCATATTGTTCATTCTCCATGTGAAGAAGTAATTTTTCTTCCTTATTTTATCCTTGATTTCCAATTTTATTCCATTACAATGGGATAAAATGCATGGTAGTAACTCTACTCCTTTGTATTTGTTAAGAGTTGCCCTGGGCATAATATAGCGTCTATTTTTGATAAGGATCCATGTGCTGCTGAGATATTGTGCTGCTTGATATTGGTTGATATTTTATATATGTCTACTAAGTCTAACTTATTACTTGTGGTTTTGAGTTCTATGGTTTCATTATTCAAATTTGATTGGACGGTCTTCCCAGTGGTGAGAGAGGTGTGCTAAAATCACCCATGATTATTATGCTTTGGTCTATTTGACTCTTGAACTTGAGAAGAATTTTTTATATGAACATAGCTGCACCATGGTTTGGGGCATATATATTAAAGATTGTTATGTCTTGTTGCTGTATGGTTACCTTGATCAATATGTAGGGTCCTTCCTTATCCCTTTTGATAAACTTTGGCTAGAAGTCTACTTTATTTGATATGAGTAAGGACACCCCTGCTTGCTTCTGAGGTCCGTGTGAGTGTATGATTTTTCCCAACCTTTTACCTTCAGTCTATGTATCTCTTTTCCTATCAAATGATTTTGTTGTACACAGCATATTGTAGGATCTTTTTAAAAATAATCTAGTCTACTAGCCTGTATCTTTTGAATGGTGAGTTTATGCCATTAACATTTAGGGTTCCTATTGAGATATGGTTTGTATTTCCAGCCATATTTGTTTATCTTTGTTATTTAACTTGACTTGATTTTCCTCTTTGATTAGTTTTTTCCCATAGTGTACTCCATTCCACTGTTGGTTTTCATTGTTCTTTTCCATTTCCTCTTAATGATATATTTTTCCAAGGATATGTTGACTGCTGGTTTTGTACCTGCAGATTCTCTTAACTTTTGTTTATCATGGAAGAATTTTATTTCATCGTCAACCTGACACTTAGTCTTGCTGCATACAAGAGTCTTGGTTATACTCTGGTTTCCTCTTCAGATCATATAAATCTTTCACCTTTTACAAGAGTCTTGGTTAGAATATAGTATATTTTAGCATTGGAAATATATTGTTCCAGGATCTTCTAGCTTTCAGGGACTGTGTTGAAAGATCAGCCTTTAAACTAATTGGTATACCCCTATATGTGATCTGCTGCTTTTTTCTTGTGGCTTTTAAAATTTTCTTCTTGGAAAATTCAATGGAGAACAATCTAAAAAATACCTGACAAGTCCTCCTCAATACTGTCAAGGTCATCAGACCAAGGGAGTTCATAGAAACTGTCACCCCAAGAGAAGTTCATGGAGACATGATGACTGGATGTCATGTTGGATCCTAGATGGAATCCTAGAACAGGAAGACACAGTACCAAGAATCCAAAAGATATGCGACTTCAGTTAATTTTAACATACCAGTATTTCTTCTTCATGATGAATGGTCTAAGATGTTAACACTTTAGAAACAGCTCACCTAAGTCATAATAAGGGAAGAAACCAGGCTGAGGCTACCTGGGAAATCTCTGCACTTTCTTTTCAATTTCTGTATAAAGATAAAACTAAGCCTGGCATGGTAGCACATGCCTGTAATCCCAGTGTCTTGAGGGGCTGAGGCAAGAGGATTTCAAGTTCAAAGCCAGCCTCAGCAACTTAGTGAAGCCCTAAGTAACTCTGTGAGACCCTACCTCTAAATAAAATACAAAAAAGGGCTGGGGATGTGGCTCAGTGATTAAGCACACCTGGATTCAATCCCCAGTAACCCCCCCCCCCAAAAAAAAGATTAAACTAATGTAAAACCTTAGGATATGGTTATATTTTCTCAAACACCTACCTGTTGAACTATTCATACAGTTAATTACTGGTAACTGACACTCTTAGTTAGTTCTGTATTTTATTATGAACATTTATAACACAAAAATTAAATAGTTCAAACTAATATGAAATTCAAAGTATGTGGGCTGGGGTTGTAGCTCAGCAGTAGAGCACTCACCTAGCATATTTGAGGCACTAGGTTTGAGCCTCAGCACCACAGAAAAATGAATAAATAAAAATAAAGGCATTGTGTCCAACTACAACTAAAAAAAATTTAAAAATTCAAAGTATGTGCCACTTTTACATATTTCATGTTGAAGTAATAACATATGTGAACTTGTTATATTTTTATTCTGTCACTATGTTTTAGGTTTGCCTTCTTAAAACTTGATCACTAGAGGGGAAAAAATGACATTTTAGAGATTTTATTTCAACTCATGGTTTAACTTTCCCAAATGAGTGACTTTATAAAAAAAAAAAAGTTCTAATGGCAAATTGACTCACTGTGACTGAATCACTTATCCCAAAGAATCCTTGTCTCTATTTTATTCCTATGCATACCTTTTAGCAGCAATATAATCAAATATTTGTCACTGAAACAAATAGTCAAAGAACGTCCAACTCCTCCAAGACCTCTGCAGGAAGTGGTAAGCCAAGAGAAGCAAAGGTGTCAACTCAGTCCAGGAGTGATATTAGATGCTGCTGTGTTGTGGAGAAACACTCTCTCTTTTAGAAATCACAAGGAGCTATGGATGCCCAAACTCTTGCATGAGTCTAAATCTAGTTGAACTTCTAAGTAATTTTATTGTCACTAGCTCATCATGAAGCTAATGACAACTAAAGGATCTATGGGTATGGGGATGTAGCTCAGTGGTAGAAAGATTTCCTAGCATGAAGGAGGCCCTAGGACCAACCCCCAGAACCACAAAAGAAAAAAAAAAAAAGAATTTGTGTCTTATTTGTTTAATCAAATAAAAAATAAATAATCACTCCTCTTAAGAAAACATGTTGGGTCTAAAACACTTGAGACTTTCAAAATCAAAATACTCTCCTTATAGTGTATTGCATAGCTAGACCACAATGAAGAGTGGTGTCACATCATAAAACATGTTCACATGAAGCATACCATCAAAACAACAAAAAGGCTTTATTGACAGTTGATAAGAAAAATGAACATAATCTAGCTTAGGAAATTATTAACACATTGGAAACATGTGTTAATAAGTAGACATCAAAATCCTCCAGGACAAGCCAGGCACTTTGACACATGCCTGTCATCTCAGCTATTTGGGAGAATAAAGCAGAAGGACCACAAATTTGAGGCCAACATTAGCAATTCAGCTAGACCCTGTCTCAAAATGAAATTGTAACGAGGACTGAAGACATATGTAGATCAGGGCTTTCATAGCACATGCAAGGTCCTGGGTTTAATCCCCAGTGCCAAAAAAATTTCTCTAGGTGAGACATCTGATAACAGACAACTATGGCAGGTACAGAACAGAGCAGAAGCCATTATGTCAACTTCCTCAAAATGATTAAAGTAAAACTGTAGTTTGTTCAGCTCACAATACTAACATGTCTGATTTCTTCTTCTAATAATTCAAATGTAACCATTTAAATATGATCAAAAGTTTGTGTACTTTTCTAATGAATCCAACAAATTTGAGAGAGAGACTCAACTGTGTTCTGAAAGCCACCTTATAAGCACATAGGAGCACCAACATTAGGATAAAATGTAATCATTGTATTTCCCACATGAAATAACCCTAAATGCTAATGAATACATAATTTCAAAAGAAAGACAAATTTCTGAAATCAAAAGCAAATTGATACATTTTTAAATAATATTTTGAACAGAGGCAAAACACTTAAAAGAGTTCTCCCACAAGAATTCCTGACAACATAAAGTATCATGCTCATTAGAAGGCCCATCGCTTTGTATGCAAGGAATAAGAGAACTTTCTGATAAATGTAGAACTTTAATAGGACATATTGACATGCTTTCTAAATTTTAAAAGAAAATATCTGTTTTTAAAAAAGCTTATTTGTAGTAAATGTATCTGAATTACAAAAAAAGCAGCTACTGACTTGTCTCTTACATTTTGTAATGATTTGCATCTCAGGAAATTTCATATATAGTGGTTTTAAATATCATGAAATATCAATAGTTGACATTAAAATATTATCATCCCACTTCTTTTTCAAAACTGATTTGAA
Organism: Marmota flaviventris; assembly: GCF_047511675.1. Classification (NCBI taxonomy): domain Eukaryota; kingdom Metazoa; phylum Chordata; class Mammalia; order Rodentia; family Sciuridae; genus Marmota; species Marmota flaviventris. The sequence continues at coordinate 11,445,412 of NC_092514.1, read as the reverse complement.
ATTTTCTTATAATAATTTCATATGGATTTGTGATTATGTGATGGAAGGAATACATGGAGCAGGTGACATGCGTATTTCTTCTACCATTTCTGGGAGCATGTTTGGAAACCTTATCATTTAGTGTTTGGGGATACAAAAAGGTGTACCCTGTGTCTACATATGTAGAGATGATGCATGAATACAACATATGTTGAATAAAAAATATAACAGGTTACTATTTTAAATAATGGATTGACTTGATATTTTAAAAAATACATGAAATCTGGTATTCACATACTAACATTCAATCCAAGTAGGTATACATCTAGTGGTAATATTAGGGTTACTAATTATAACAAACTGTGTTTGAGTTTTGCTTCGAAAATGATGATGGAAATCAAAAGTAATGTGTTATAAAAGAAATCTCATGAAAAAGCAAGTAAAGCAACATGGAGAAATACGTGAGTTCTGATACAGGGAGTGAATGAAAGAGAATCATATGCATATCAATTTGTGAATGGATGAAATGATACATCCTGTGATGTATATATACTGAAGAAATAGGAATATAACAATTTTGAAAGAAAATTATCTTCAAAACACACATCATGTTTCATATGAATATACTTTCATTGATGTTAAACTGGGTCACTTACTGTAGAAATATTAGGGTTAGTACTCAATATTCACTGAAGTTCATTTTGAGTATTCAGAAATGAATATGTATGTCAAGAAACTGAATATTTCTGAGAAATATCTTGTGAAAAGTTGATTAGAAATCCACACAGTTGGACATGAAAGAATCAAGGTAGTGTATGTATATGACACATGTGTTTCATGTCTGCAAATCCGTACAGTGTGTATATATATATATATATATATATATATATATATATATATATATATATATATTATACATTAAAATGTAATAGTATATATGCTAATTGAAATTCATAAGGGTATATATATCCTTCACATAGGTACTCAAAAGATTCATTTTCCTCTACAGTGTTTCATGTATAAACTTGTTGATGTATAAAGCTCACCATAGTTTGAATTTTCAGTTCCCTCAGTGTATGGGGGGGAGTGATCCCTTCATGAAATTTGTATTTTCCATAGTCAGAGTACTCTCAAGAATATACCTGTGATGGCAGTAGGATTCTATATGTGTATATAAAAATATATATTGTGACCCAGGCGACAGAGACAGGGAGTCAGGAAGTTACATATTTGTTAACTTTGAAAATTCATAGAGAAGTAATACGAGAAAAAATTGTGACAGGTTTTATAATATGTATCCCCAATGAAGCAAGTCCAAGTTTCCACCATGCCTCGTATGAAATGTCTGTACTTTTAATTTTTACGATTATTTTTATCCATGTTAGGATTAGTAGTCAGAGTCTAGTAGGTTATGGGTTAGTGTCAGAGATACAATATTTCAAAAGGCAAAATGGAAAATGAGTCTAATATGTATGCGAACATGTGGAACATAAAAATCTTCCACTGTCATCCACCACAATGCCTTGACATTACTATCACCCCAAATAAGACACAATGAGAGGAGAAGAGGAAAAAATCTGTGAATACATATCTGGAATGGGAAATTCTGAGGAGCTCACAAACTTGGGTGTGGCAGAAGAGATCCCAAAAGTAGGGGACAGAGTAAACATTCCACAAACTTGGAGCTGTGCTGGCCTAATGACTTCTTGACTATCTGCCTCTGACATTTGTGCACTAGAAATATAGCTTTGTGCTTTAGCTTCCTTTGTAATGAGACCATGAAAGATTGGTCTGAGTCTACGTGAACAGGAGGACATGGTTTCATATTTTCCAATACAAACAGGAGGCAGCAGAGCTGAAACTTCTCTTCATAGGTAACTGTGGCCATTGGTTTATGAATGTCTCCCTGTGTGGATGGTGAAACCTTTGGCTCACCCTCCAGTTTTAATGGCATTTCTTGCAGCTTCCCTGGAAAATTGGTGTTTGTTTTTGAAATACAAAAAGTTCAACTGGGACACATTGCTGGAGGGAGCTCTGTCACGTGGGGTGAGTCAGGGTCTGAAGGAAAAAACCCAAAATGGGCTACAATCCCATATATCTTGCCCACTTGAGCATAGCAACTTGATTCTGAGCATCGCACCAAATCCTCTCCCCACAATAACATACCTTTATATTTTAGGGTCTGCTGGATGCACCTTGTCAGTCACATGACATTTGGAATCCAGTGACAGAACCACAAGGGCCCACCACACATGTTTGATCACACACCTGCACTCCATTGCTCAAGGCCCAGTTCCCTGCTGGCTCCTGCTCACTGGCATAGCTGTTCTTCACCATGGTCATGAATTCCACTCAGTCAAAAATGGCACTCGCTGGTTTAGTCATGATGAGCAACAGGAGATCTAAAGGTTCTCCAGGGATTTCTGGTCATTGGATTTACAAAAAACTTCATTGTATGGCATAGGCATATTTCAAGAATGAAGAAGTTGGCACTGTGGGTTTTGATTCATTCACGAACCATTAAGGGTTGAGGAATCTCCTTTCAGTGAAAGCTCTGGAGATCTCATGCAGGCAAGGCTTCCCAAGGAGTGGCAAAAGGTCACATAAAAATCTTCCACTGTTATCCACTACAATGCCTTGACATTACTATCACCCCAAATAAGACACAATGAGAGAAGTAGAGGAAGAAAATCTGTGAATACATATCTGGCTGTGAAAATTTTGAGGAGCTCACAACCTTGGGTTTGGCAGAATAGAGCCCAAATGTAGGGGACAGGGTAAACATTCCACAAACATGGAGCTGTGCTGGCCTAATGACTTCTTGACAACCTGCCTGTGACTTTTCGGCACTAGAAATAGAGCTTTGTGCTTTAGCTATCTTTGTAGTGAGACCATCAAAGCTTGGTCTGAGTCTATGTGAACAGGAGCACCTGGTTTCATATTTTCCAATACGAACAGGAGGCAGCAGAGTTGAATCTTCTCTTTGTAGGTAACTGTGGCCATTGGGGTATGAATGTCTCCCTTGGTGGATTGTGAAGCTATTGGCTCACCCTGCAGTTTTAATGACATAGCATTATCTAGATACAGCAGTCAGCCAATAAGGAATCCTTATCATCTTAATGGCTCCGTGGGGTTGCCTCATAAACCACTCCTCCTGGCAAACTGCCAGATGCCATCTTGACTTGATTTATGGTCCCCAACATTGTAGAAGTTGTGAGAAAGCTATTTAGATGTTCCTGATGATGTCTACGAGGCCTGGGTGCCTAGAATCAATCTAAATCTGAAACTACTTCAAGGATATTGAATAGGAACACTGTGTCGTGTAACATTTTTGTATTTATCTTTGCTTGTTGATCTGCAATCACTCTTAAGCCATTAATTATTTATTGTACTGTTCCATTTAAAGTGTCAGAGAATGAAGACAAAAATCTCCAAAGACCAAAGTGATGTTCCTGAACAGGAAGTTTCTCTATGTGTCCTGTATCCATGTCTACTTTTCAATTTTTCATTATATTTCAACTATAATTGGAAAAATTCTCATATTATTTTCAGGTCTATATTCATGTACGTTTTGACTTATCTCTTGAATGTCCCAACTTCAAGAGATAAGTCAAAACTAATAAAAATAATTTATTATTTACCAAAGACAATTTATTATTAATTTATTGGTAAATAATAAATTAAAACACCTCATTATGTATAAAGCCATAAATAACTTTCCTCATCATTTATCATTTACTACCAGCAAGACATCTGTTAACAGTTTACACACATTATCTAATTTAACCCCTATGGTTCTTAATAGGCTCCATTTAAAGATGCTCAAAGATCACTGACTTTTCCAAGTTTTGAAATATTAATGGATAAAATGTGCATTTTAACCCAGTTCTTCTCAAGCTGAAAATCAAATGAATTATTGTTTAAAATATTAAATGCAAAATCATAACTGTGTGAAAAATTTAATGAGCCAATTTTTAATTTTACATTGAACTGGCTTTATGTAGAAAAGGCTAACATAAGAAAAGGTAATGAGAGATTTGACTGCAAAATTATTTTAAATGACTTCACAAAAAAATCCCATAAATTGCAGATAAAATTAGTATTATATCTATCAAATAGTAAAAATTGACATGAAAAAGTGATATTATCAATTGAAAAAAAATAATGTTTGTACAATTAGGAAGAGACAGGGCACATACCTTACTAAATAAGAAATAGAGAGGCAGCATTAACATATAAAAAATGCTGAAATACATACAAACTAATACGTAAAAAATTTTAAGGTGAAAAATCATTTTAGAATTTAGAGATGGGCAATATTTTTTAAAAAAAATCTAAAAATATCTGTAAAAGAAAAAAAAATTGCTTTGAAAGAAAGAAAAGAGAATTCCAGGTTTTAAATATGTTGGAAGGAAGAAAGAAAAAAAAGAAAAAGGAAGAGTAATCAATATGAAAATCACTCAAATCAGTCAATGTAATGAAAAACCGAAAAAAAAAAAAAAAAACAAATTAAAAACACCAATGCGCAACAGAATGATCAAATTTACTGGATTTAAAGTCCACTACTTATGGTGAAAAAACATAAGTTTATTACCACCATATATTACAAAGGTAATATAATATTATCTTAGACTAGAAAAATGAAGAATAGTGTTACTTTATTAGATAATTAACAACTTATGCATATGCCTGGAATTTTATTGGGTTTGGAGCTGAGAATTAAACTAAGTGTCACAAAGATTTATAGATTATCTCTTAGTGATAACATTTTTTTTTTAATTTTTTGCCTACTAAGAGTTGTTTCAGAGTAATGTCTTTATTGTTTCCACAATTTAATAACTGAAAACAACTGTGTTGTAAAAGATGGAGGACAATGGGAAAAGTTTAAGCTGCATTCGGACTAATCAAAGAGCAAATTAATGTATTTTCTGATTTTAAAAAATACTAAAAAATATGAACACATTTTAGGTCATGAATATTCTTCCAAAATATAACAAGTTATATATATATATATATATATATATATATATATATATATATATATATACACACACACACACACTTTTTATATATGAAGATTACTGTGACATTGTTTATAGCATCTGAAAATTGGGTGTAGCTTCTACAAGTTTATATAAAGGAATGGATTTAATTTTAGCATATCCATTATGTGAAAAAAATTATTAACTTAAAATTATGATGCCAATTTATTTACTCTAATAATAGGTATAAAAAGGTAATAAAGTTGAAAAAAAACATGTTTGATCCTGGTTTTGAAAAATGCTAATCCAGTAGTAATGATTCATAAGATTATACAGAAAATATTAGCCATAATCAAGAAGATAATTCTTTTTTTATTTTACATTGAACTTTATGAACATAAAAAATTGACATCCTATTCCTAAAATATTGTTAGATGTTTGACAATAGGCAGAAATAACACAAAATTAGAGAATGAGTACTAATGCTAAAATTTAAGCTACAACTTTATTACCACCTATGTGAATAATGAAACACATTATTTTTAAGTGTCCCTCATTCTTTGGTCATTTGAAAATGTAAGGCTGTATATGAACATACTTTGAACATGAAATAATATTTATAAAATTACTTTTTTTTCAGAATAAAGTCTTAGAACCCTAAATTTTCTTATGCTTCATAAAAACACTATTGTGGTTCTCACCAGACCAATAATAATAACACTAATAATAAAAAATTTTTCAAGGCTGAGATTTCCCTTTCATGCTCAGAAGATAAACAGACAATTGGCACCAAATTATAGATTTGGGACAAACAAAACCTTGGTCTGTCAGTACAAGTAGATAAAGTGAAGCTCAAGTGCTACAAAAGGATTTGATAGTACAACAGTTTGTTTGTTTGCTTTGGTACCAGTGATTGAACTCAGAGGCCCTGGACTACTGAGCCACATCCCAGCCCTATTTTGTATTTTTAGATATTTTTTAGTTGTTGATGGACCTTTAAATTATTTATTTATATGTGGTGCTGAGAATAAAACACAGTGTCTCACATATGCTAGGCAAACACTATATTATGAGCCACAACTGCAGCCCTCATATTTTGTATTCTTATTTACAGATGGTCTCACTGAGTTGCTTAGCGCCTTGCTGTTGCTGAGGCTGGCTTTGAACTCGTGAGCCTCTAAGCCACTGGGATTACAGTTGTGCACCACCGTGCCTGGCTGATAGCACATCAATTTATTAAAGCAGAAGCATCTTCTGTGAATTTATTGGACAGCTTCCACCCTTTCAAGTGCAATCATGTGCTTTCTTTCATTCTAACTAATGACTGATTCCTTTCTCTTCTTCTGTCCAGATAACTTTAAGCTCCTTATCTTTATTGAATCTAACTTAGAAAACAAATGTGTTGTGTTCTAACATCAAATATGAAACACATTTTTGTAATAGAACATTGTTGTCTTTAATTTTCCATACTATATCCCTAAAATCACAGACACTTCGAAAAGACATTACATTGTGTTTTATGAACATTCCAAATAATAAGTAGCTAAGATAAATATTTTCTGAACTCTGAATGTTAAAATCTGGTACTTCTTTGTATTCTCATATTCTAAAATAGCTAATATGATGGGCCTAGGTGTTCAAACTGGAGAGATTGAGTAGAGCTTGACACTAGGGGGTTGAAAATTGTTCGCCCTGGTTTCTTCTACTTTAATTATCATTTTTTTAGTTGAGTTCCCCTTAATTTTATGTTGGAATACTATAATAATATCCTGACTCTTGTGTGTGTGTTTGTGTGTGTGTATTTTTCAATTTACTTTTTAAGCTCATATGTCTGATATCAGCACACCTCCCTGTATAAGCACCATAACTGTTCCAGGTAGAAAGTAAAAGCAGACACACTTAAAATTTTGCATCTACAATTTACCCCTTTCCCTCAAATGTTACTTTCAATACATCATCATTTTATTGTTAACAAGTTAAATATTGTTCCAATTCTCCTTCTTCTTCTATCCTCTTTGTTATTACCACAAATCAGTGTTCTGGGGTGGGAGACTCCCCTGGGAACATCTGAAAATGCCTAAAGATATTGAGATGTTGTTATACTGGAGATGAGGGAAATATTACTGACATCTAGTGAGTAGAAGCCTTGGTTACTGATAAACTACTACATTTTTACAGCAAAACCCCCAACAGCACAGAATTCTGCAATGCAGAACCATCATAATGCTGAGGTCCAGAAACTGCCTGAGATCAAGACATCATTAACTGGTAAGTAGATACCTGAAACAACAGGATGAATGAATGATCTCTCTCTGTTGCTCTGGCTCCCATCCAAGACAAATTTCCACACTACAGCAGAGCCAGCCTGTCCAAAATGTAAAAAGAGCCTGTATTTTATACTTAAAACTTTAATTACTTAGTACAAGGGATGGAAGGCATTATAAAATTCTTCATAAATTATTTCCTCATTAACTCTTTAGTTTCTTCTCACCTCCCTTTTTCTTTCTATACCACACTTCAGCACTACTGAAGAGTTTTCTATTATTTAAACGTTCATCTTCTCTCTCTGTTGTCTGATTTCTGGCATTTTGATATGCTGAAGCTTCTGCCTGATTGCTATGACACTCAATTGATAGGGCTTGTTCCCTATGGACATAGGTCTCCCTCTGAGGAAAAAATAGAATATAATCAGGAAAATGCAAATAACCACTGCATCACTGGAATTTATGAGAGAGCTTATTAGACTGTTTTGGAAAATTAATTTAGTATATTTTGTAATTGTGTTGCATTCTAAAAAACAAACACCCACCTCAGTTTGTTATTTTTGCCATTTTAACACACAATAAGATACTTCTGAGACAAAGTTTTTCTCCTGATTTGTTTTGGCACTGGAACCTGGAGTCATCCACCAGGACAGAGTGCCTAAGGAAGATGGACTTCCCTTCATTTTCAGATGCCCCAGTTGTCTGAGCAATAAATATTATTCCATCTACTTAATAGCCAGGAAGTCACAAAACAATTGAGAAAAAAATAGCAAGTTTTGAGACAGTGAGGAATTCTTCCTGCTTATACTTTAATAAAGACAAAACAATATGAACAAAATTTCTAGTGATGTTTAATTGGCTTAGGTAAGGTAGGGGATAGCCATCTGAACAAGTCACTGACATATCAATGTTACCTTTTGGAATTTTAAGCAATTTTTTGACAAAGGAAACTGATTTTGCCAATCTGAGAGATAGTGGAGACTTTTTCTCTTTGAATAAAATCAGCCTACTGACTTACACAGATAGACTCCAAATTTTTGTATCATGCTGCTTGATTTTGCAAATGCCACTGTCCAATTTCCCTTAAGATTTTTTTTAAGTTCTCTTGTGTAATATGTAGGAGTAGTTTCTTGGCCTGATGGGCACAACTTCCCCTTTGTGACACAGTGAAAATAAGGATACTGGTAATAGACATCAATAAGTTCCATTCCAATTTTTAAAGAATTAGCATTTACATGTTTAGTTTTCAAAAAATAAAAATCAAACAAATGTTATTCCTCATAAAAGACTTGTGACACAGAATATTTACTTTCTATAATTTTGCTGTTTCCTTCACTCATCCACAATATCATATTCTTCTTTAGAGTGGAAGAGATAAAAGCTTTTGTGTTGATGACATATTAAAGAGAGAAAGTGAAATGAGCTTAAGTTTGATTTAAAAAATGTGTTTTTCAGAATGTGTAAGTTCAATTTTTATAAGCATTAAAGCCAAGCATTTCTAAGTGATCAGACTTAACTCTTCTTTTAAATTTATTCCATAGGTAATAGCAGACAATTAAAAACTACTCCCCACATCCACAGAAGCATTATTTTCCACTTGAGAAATGCAAGTACCTTTGTTTCATTATCTATTAGAGGATAGAGAAATAGTAGGTCTGACAAAAATATATGTAATATATAATATATATGTATAATAGATGGGCGTATTTAAGTATGTAAATTGTATCTCTGCCTGTCTTAAAAACTGCTAATTAAAAAAGTGAATGCCATTCTAATTTTATTCTGTTTAAGAGGTAATTTATTCAAGAATATTCAGAAATCATCTATGTAATGGAAGGTTAGATTTTATTAGCATAATCCAAAAGTATCATTTATTACTGGGGTAAGTAAGTGGTGTGGGGCTTTCATTTGGGCTTTAAAGTTTGTGTCCACTTGCACTATAAAATTATTGTAAGAAAAGTTCCTTGTCACAAAATATAGAATTAATATTATAGCTCTGAATATTAGATATCATACACAGTAACTAGAAACTTTAGATATATTTTATATTTAGATTATTCTTTCATTCTTCCTTTTATATACTAGATGTTGATGATATAAAGAATAATACAATATGATACCAATCTTGAAAGAATTTGCATCATAATGGAGAAGATATCTATTTGTAAAAACTGAGACAAAGCACACTTAATGTTGTGATTAAAGCTTTTGAAAAAGTATATGGAAATTAGATTAATAAGCTCTCACTTCTATTAGGATGGGAAAGTAATGATGGTACAGCAGAAATTCTTTGGGTCATGAAAAAAAGAGAATTCAAGGTGGAGCTTTAAGAGCTAGAGGCAATGGAGGCTATGTTGGCAAATGTTAAGCATAAATAGTGACAGAAAAGCAATAAAAATCAGAAGAGGTAGGAATTGTGTGAAGCAAAGGAATTATGTGTACAAGTATTACATTTGGAAGACTATTTGTGATCATGCTTGGAAGAGCTGGGGAACATATGAATAAATATTGAGTTTACTGCATAAATAATAGAATACTTTCTTACTTTTGTGGGTATGGCATGGTTAAATGTTTATTTTAGAAACTAATGCTTGTGAGAGGGGAGAATGGCACACTTGAGAGAGGCTCATGACAGGAAGAGCAACTAGGGGCAGGTCACTGTTCTCTAGGCTAGAGATAAGAGAAAGGAGGGTTGTAAGCACTGGCAATAATGACAAAATGAGAACTTATTTAGAAAGCAGAATAAACAAAACATAATAGTAAGGATTTGATTTTTATAAAGTGTGTTGTAGCTAAAATCACAAAATTTAGAGATTTAAAATTGCCTATAATTATGTCTCAATTATGGTAAAAACTGCATTAAAATAATTGAATACTTGGTGTGTCACAGCAACTCATGTGGTGGGAACAGCAGCAGCAGCCAGGCAGCACAGTTTCAGAAGGTTCCTGAGAGCCACTGCCTGCAGCACCTGCGTGAGCCTTGTGCTCTCAACCAGGAAGCTCCAGAGGAAGGTCAGCTCTGAAGAATGTGAGGCTAAGAAGAAGCCCAAGAGGAGGTCTTCCAGGCTGTCTGCTCGGACTGCTACTGCCAAGGCAGATGCCAAAACCAGAAAGGTTTTCTTTCATAGTCAGCAAATGGAAATAGTGATGTGAATGAATAATTGTGATATGAGGTAATAAATGCAGTTTTGCAAATATTTCCAAAATAGAACTGTTGGGAAGCAGCAAGTCATCAAGTTGACTATATAAAGTATATGTTCACAAAAGGGAGATTTTATAAGGATAACAAAAGAGGAGTTGAATATTTCCAGATGGAGCAGAGTGAGACTGAGAGGTCCGTGAAAAGAAAATAGGATTTCAGGAGGTGCATCATCATCTGCCTAACTAGAAATATATTAGACAGTTAAGGGAACTGAAAGACCTTAATTTGATTGAAATGCACAATATATTTCTATAACAAAGGGAAAATAGGCAAAAGAGAAATTAGAGAGTACATTGCTTGGTCCTTTAATAAACTCAGATTTTATTCTTAAGCAAAGACAGGAATAACATGGGGACGTTTACATTTTAGAATAATCTCACTGGCTTTATTGCTGACGATGGGATAACAGGATGTAAGACTAATGAATGAGGGGCTCAGAGTAGAGCTTACTATATTTTAGCAGAAAGATGATACAAATTTTAATGTCATTATCAGTTACCAGACGATGTTATTTAAAGTCAACAAAATATGATTACATTGAGAAGTAACGTTGATATATGTTTGATTTGATATATTTTGACCTGGAATTTATATATTAAAAAAAAAAACCTTTTATAATTTACACTAAGTGTTTGCTGTGCCTCTATAGATGAAATATTTGAAGGATTTACTGAATCTGACAATTTTAGTGTTTTAGCCTCCTGATTCATTAATATAAAATGTTACATTTTAAGTAAGGGAAGTATTCTTTGTTTGAATTACTGCTGTATAAAAAGATATTTAAATGATTATATCAAACAAGAATTTATTATGTCTGTTTTTATTATTTAATTTTCCTTTTAATGTGTTATGGAAAACAAAAGTTTAATAATGGAAAATTACATTTATTTTACATAATTTTGGAATAATTTTTAGCTAAGTTATCTAAGGCAAAAAATAAAAAGTAAAGTTTTAGAAAGCCTGATATGTGGTAGGAGGTGGGAGAACTAGAGGTGTGCAGAATTTGTGGTTAGAGACTGATCCTTCCCATCTCTTCCAGATGCTTCCCTTACTCTTACCATTTCTCCAAATTTGATATTGATACTCTCTTCTCACCTTTTTCCGAAGAGGCAATTACATTACTTTCTATGAATGCAGAAAGTAATGATTACATTATATTAGATTTTGACACTAAATTACACACTGGTGAGAAAGCCATGCTTTTTATTTTCATCACTAAGACAATACAAAGGTGACTTGCATTCTGTAGTGAAAAGTTATTTCAATATTCCTAGTAAAACATAACAGAAACATATATATGTTTTATTTCATTAAGATCTCCTGAAGGGAGACAATTCTTTGTTGTATACTAGAGCCTTTTTCCCCAAGTTTTGAAAAGCAAAATGTCTCCAGGTATTGTCAACTATCTCCTAGACTATGAAAATGGGGGAAGAAGCAAAAACTTCCGTGATCCAGATGCAAAAAACATATTAAATGTTTAAAGATATTTCATCCTTTAAATTCTAATGAAATGCCCAAACACAATTCTTTTTTTAATTTAATTTTTAGTTGTAGTTGGACACAGATCTTTTTTTATTTATTTATTTTTATGTGGTGCTTAGGATTGAACGCAGGGTGTTGCACATGCTAGGCAAACACTGTATTACTGAGCCACAAGCCTAGCCCCCCCAAATACAATTATTGTCTAAAGAAATATGGAAAGAAAAAATCATCACTTTATATGCCTGTACATCTAATAGATCTACAAGTGGTTTTGTTATATTTGTAGAAAAGAGGAGAATGGAAGGTAAAGTTTTCCCATTCAGTTTTCTCAATCTGAATGCTCTTGTACTCTAAGCAAGACTTGTTGATTTTCCTCATAATTAAACATAATCTACATTCTGTTACAGCAACACATTCTAGGAGAGAATAAGGTACCAATCATTTACTTGCAGAAATAAAATTAACAATTTGCTTCATGTTGCTTTGAAATAACCATTTAGGATTTTAAAAAGTACCCAAGGTTTTCACCCACTTTCTCCTTACATTATCGTCATTGAACATAATAGACAGCTAATTAAAATGTGACCTTATGTGGGGGAGATATTATTTTCAATCAATCACTACTTTGGATAAATGTTTTGAGTCATTCAATGGTAAATGAGTCCTTCTGCTCCACTGGCATATATGGGAGACACAATTAGGATTACTGTAATTATCAACTACTTCCTATAAGCAAATATAAATGATAGCTAAATAATCTTTAAGTGAATAATATTAAATATCACAATTATGAAAAAAGTAAAGAATGTGAGTTATTTAATATTTTTTTTTCGAATTCCAACTCACTGTTTTGCCTGGAATTACACTACATTATGTTGAAGTAATTGGTAAACTATACTATTATGAGTGTAAATTTTACAAATATTGAAATTACTGCATTCTGAATAAAATCACAAACTTTTAAAATGGGATATTTAAAGAGGGGAAAATATTAACTAACACAACTATCTAAAAAATTTTATTATACTTTACTGGGCAGTCATAGTCATAATATTCTTATAAATACTTTTAAAAACTTTTTTTTGTAGTTGTAGATGGACAGAATACATATATTTTATGTTTTTTTATGTGGTGCTCAGGATCAAACCCAGTGCCTCACACATGCTAGCAAGCATTCTGCCACTAAGCTACAGCCCCAGCCCCAAGGCATTCTTTTTAAGTATCATTAAGTTTACACATATTTTTTTTTGGAAGGGATTGAGTATTTCTTCGTCTATGATCAACACTTTTAGGCTAATTTTCTGTTTTAGCTCAAGTTTTAAAAAAACCTGCTTTTATTCACATTAAAAACAAAATGCTTGATATGTACTCAATAATTAGATGATGAATTAAGATGTAATTATTCCTATAAGTAGGATGTGGATGCACTGGAGCAAACACCAGCAAGAGTGAGGGCATGCTGCTAAACTGTCTCACCTACTTTTATCATGCTGTATCCACTTTAGGGATCCAATTTATGTGGTTAACAAAACTTTCAACAAATTCATTTCATCCTCACAACAATTATACAATGGGGAGATCAACTTAATCTTCATTTTACAACTTGGGAAACTGAAGAACAAAAATATCCCATAACTTATATAAAGTGGCATGCCAATAGTGGCACAGCATGGATCTGAACAGTCTTGCTTCAGTAGCAGGATTTTTCCAACCTCAATAGACACACAATTCAGTTAGCAATCTTATTAAATTCAGATTCGGACTCAGTACTTCTGGTTAGGGGAAAACAACATTCTGAGTTTTAACAATCACACCTGTGATAGAGATGCTCCTAGTCTGAAGATCACCCTTTAATTAGCAAAGTTCTAATCTACACTGGACAATAGTGAGAGATATGGCAACCATCAGAAACACAGTTTATCCTCAGAAAATTAATCTTATGTGCAAATTGCCAACTTCTGATTTAGAACTTATGCTACTTCTTTTTCTTTCTTATAAATTTAACAAAATTTGCAAGTACTATAGTATTTACAAGTATTATAGTAGCTGATTTCAGGTTTTGCTAGTCAACATATGATTAATAAAAACTTGAAACTGTAATATCTACCCCCCAATAAGGCCTTCCCTCATCCAAAAATGATTTACAATTACTCTTGAATATCTTCTTTAACATAGATTCAGCCCAAACCCATTAATATTTAGGAGTACATGTTTGTACCCTCTATACAGGAAAAAAAAATCAAGGTTAACTTAGAAATCCAGCACCTTTCTAAACTTTTGCTGTTTACACAAGTGCTGACTCTAAGTGGAAAAGGAAGCACATCCTTTGATAAATAGAACATAAATGTCAACACATTACTAAACAACTCTCGTCCATAACTTTCTGTAAAACAAAGGGATGTTCATAATAATTTCCCTTCACGCTCACTGGTGAATTGACTTTCATACCCTAATCTAAAATATAGAATGTAAAAAGTATAAACGTAAACCAAAAAACATATATTATTTCCCTGTGTTTAAAATGTATTGGCCCATAGGCCTTCAATATTTAAAACCTAAAATACCATCAAATCATTAGAAATTAAATCTTTATCAACCTTTTTTACTAAAAGAAATATTCCTATTGACATATAATCAAACACTTTTAAAGTCATGCATTTAATTTGACAATGATATCTACCAAAAGGCCATCCTGGATGTGTATATTGGACCTAATTATGTAACTAAAGAACAACTTATTAATTAAAACAAAAGATGGGATTTAAGACAAATCTCCCTAGTACAAGTAATTCTGGTTTTCCTATATCTCATTCAACATTTTCCTGAATGTACCCAGATACACTTAACATTTCTTCCCTGAGGGATAATTAACACTGTCACATACTTTGACAAGTTTATACATACATACATACACACACACACACACACACACACACACACACCCCATACTGACAGTTTAAGGAGTTGGCCAGGAAAATTTGTGAAACTGAATTAGATGGTACATTGGGGATGTTTCCTTTTGTGAGTTATACTCTTGAGTGAAATTAGCATGTGTCCACGTGGGTGTCAGTCCAGGCATCTGTGGTGGCAGCTTCATAAAAGGAAATGTGTCACTTTTCATGAAAGGAAATGATCAAAAAAGTTTATATTTGCTAAAAAATGTTGAATGTCAGGCCTTGGCTTTTTTTGTAAGCAGATTTTAAATTTGCTTAGTTTTACAAACAAGTCTTTAAATCCTTCATAATAGGTATAATTTTTTTGTAGTTATAGTTATCCCTCCTTGTTCTTGTGAGAACAAATAAAACTGAAAAGTAGCCATTAACAATCTCAGGAGTCACTTTGCTGTTAGAACTTTGCACATCTTTAAAACTCGTGGATGTTCTTGACATAGTAGTGAAAAACAACAGCAGAAAAAAACATTTTGTTGGTTGTAAGTGAAAGATTATTTGTTTCCTGCTGACTTTTATTTTCTTAATATCATTCCCAAATTGTATCTCTATAAAAAGGCTTCAAAAGTGTTCACATTTATTGTATGAAAATGTTACTGGGGATAGGATGAATCTTACAATGCCAGCTCTCAGGGATTGTCCGAAATCACCCACTCACATTTTTCTCCATTCCTTGGATAATCGATCAATTGTCTACTTTCTCAGAAGGCATGAAAAAGATTTGCCGGGGAACTGAAGGCAAGGAGTATTAACAACATAACTGTAAATAACAGATTTTTATGAAAAAATGTTAAAAAGTCACTACACATCTAAATATTCACAGACTGACATGGGTCAGAGCTACCAAATTCCCTTTCCCAGAGGAAAACATACCCTGTTAATCGCTCATATGCTTATTGAAGGTGAACATTCCTCTTCTATGCATGTAAAACCTTTAAAAACAACATTGGGAAATTTAAAACTCAACTAACAAGCTGCTCTAGCCTTTTCCACGGCCAGCAGTGAAGATTCATCCAGCCGCCATCATAGGAAAAGCAGAATCCAACCTGCACTTTCGGCAAAGCTCCCCACATCACCAAGGTTCCTTGCTCAATCTTTACATCACGGGGGACATTTTATCCAAAATTAACGAAAAGAAGGGTAAAAGCCCAAGGAAAAACAACAAAGCCCCAAGAACTGCAACAAATGTCTGTGTCCTCATAGGCCAGCCGCTGCTGCTGCTGCCGGCGACCAAGCAGCTCCGCTGCCCTTTGTGGGGAGGGCCGCCCACGGACAGCTCGGCGCCCCAGCCGCCAAGCAAGCAATAGGAGCAGCCAAAAGGACCCTCAGCTCCCGGACACCTGTGGCGCGGATGCCGAGCGTGAACTTAGCTGCCGCTGCCGCCCTAACTGCCCACCCCCCAGGACCCCAGCCCCGCCGCCCCTACTGCCCCCCACACGGACCCCAGCCCCACCGCCTTACCTCGCGGCGGGAATGAAGCTGCCACCGCCACCGCCCCGGCTGAAGCCCACGCGGACACCATCCCCGCTGCCCTACTTCCTGGCGGGAACGAAGCTACCGCCGCCGCTACCACAGCCCTAGCTTCCCCCAAAGCCGACCTCACTCCCGGAAGGAACAAGGCCAAGGCAGGAACGAGGCCGCGGCAGGAACCAGGTCACCGAAGTCGCCGCCGCCGCCACCCTGGCTGCCACCCCCACGCCGACCCCCACGCCCCCGCTGCCTTACCTCGCGGCAAGAAGGAAGCGGCTGGGGATGTGGCTCAGGCGGTAGCGTGCTCGCCGGCCATGCGTGCGGCCCGGGTTCGATCCCAGCACCACATAAAAAGATGTTGTGTCCGCCGAAAAAACTAAAAAATAAATATTAAAATTCTCTCTTAAAAAAAAAAAAAAGAACGAAGCCTCGGGAACGAGGCAGTCGATGAAGTCGCCCCCGCCGCCGCCGCCACCCGGGATGCCACCCCCACGCCGACCCCCACGCTCCCGCTGCCTTACCTGGAGGGAAGAAGGAAGCGGCCGCGGCCGGGAAGGAGGAAGTCGCCGCCACCGCCACCCTGGCTGCCACCCCAATGCCGACCCCACGCTCCCGCTGCCTTACCTGGAGGGAAGAAGGAAGCGGCCACGGCCAGGAAGGAGGCCACTGCCGGGAACGAGGAAGTCGCCGCCGCCACCCTGGCTTCCACCCCCACGCCGACCCCCAACGCTGACCCCCACGCCGACCTTCACACCGACCTCCACACCGACCCCCACACTCCTGCTGCCTTACCTGGAGGGAAGAAGGAAGCGGCCGCGGCCGGGAAGGAGGAAGTCGCCGCCATTGCCACCCTGGCTGCCAACCCCACGCAGACCCCCAGGCCCCCGCTGCCTTACCTCGGGGCAAGAACGAGGCCGCAGCGGCCGGGAACAAGGCCCGAGGCCGCCGCCGAAGTCGCCTCCGCTGCCGCCACCCTGGCTGCCACCCCCACGCCCACCCCCACGCCCACCCCCACGCCCACCCCCACGCCCACCCCCACGCCCACCCCCACGCCCACCCCCACGCCCACCCCCACGCCCACCCCCACGCCCACCCCCACGCCCCTGCTGCCTGACCTCGAAGCGGCTGGGGATGTGGCTCAAGCGGTAGCGTGCTCGCCTGCCATGCGTGCGTTCCCAGCACCACATAAAAAGATGTTGTGTCCGCCGAAAAAACTAAAAAAATAAATATTAAAATTCTCTCTTAAAAAAAAAAGAAGCGGCCGCCGCCGGGAGGAGGCCAGAGACCGCTGACGAAGTCGCCGCCGCTACCCGGGCTGTTGATCTAGATGCCTAGGGTATAATTGTAGGTCATATGGTAGTTATGTGTTTTGTTTTTTAAGACAATGTCAGACTATTTTCCAGAATGGCTATTGCCTTCTTACATTTCTTTCACTTCTTTGTATCATTGCCAGCATTTGGCGTTATCATGAGTTTTTATTTTAGATATTCTAATAAATGTGTAGTGACATTTCAATGTGGTTTGTGTGTGTGTGTGGGGGGGGTGCTGGGGATTAAGCCCAGGGCCTTATGCATGCAAGGCAAGCACTTTACCAACTGAGTTATATCCCCAGCCCCTCAGTGTGCTTTTAATTTACATATCTCTAATGACTAATGCTGTTAATCATGCTTATTTGACATCTGTATGTATTCTTCAGTGGAATGTCTCTTCATCTATTCTGCTCATTTTCTAAGCAGATTGTTTGATTTCTTACTATTAAATTTTGAAAGTTCTTAATATATTCTGAATATGAGTGCTATGTTAGATATGGCTTGCATATATTTTCTCCTGCTCTGTAGCTTTTAAAATTTATTTTTTATTTTTTATATTTTTGGTACCTGGGATGGAACCCCCCGGGGGCCGCTTAGACTGAGCCATATCTCTAGGTCTTTTATTTTCAGACACAGGGTCTTGCTAAGTTACTTAGGGTCTCACTGAGTTGCTGAGGCTGGCTTCAAACTTCTGTCTCAGCCTCCCAAGCTGCTTGGATTAAGGCATGTGCCACCAGCCTCAGGTTCTGTAGATTTTTTAAAATCCTTTAAATAGCACATATATCAGAGTAAAAAAATATATATTTAATTTATATAGTTCAGTATACCAATTTTCTTTTCATGGTTCATGTTTTTAGAGTCAACTATAAAAATTTCTTGTCTAGTTCTAGATGACAAAGATTTTCTCCTGTTTTATTTGAAAAATTTTAGTTTTCCATTTTACCTTATTCTAGGATACATTGGAGCTTATTCTTCTGTGAGGTGTGAGACAATTCTCATTTTGTCTATGAATATCCATTTATTTCAGTACCAGCTATAGAAAGGACTATCTTTCCTCCATTGAATTGCTTTCACATTTCTGTTAAAAAAATGGAGAAAAAAGACATTTGGACATATTTATACAGGGTCTATTTCTAATTTCTTTATTATCTCCCATTAATCTTCATGCTTAATCTTTTTTATTGTTCTAACTAGTTACACATGGCAGAAGAACACATTTTAACACATCATATATAAATGGAGTATAACTTCTCATTCTTCTAGTTGTACATATAGAGTTACACAGGTCATGTAATCATATATGCACATAGGGTAATAATGTCCAATTCATTCTACTAACATTTCTACCCCCATATGCCCTCCCCTTCCTTCACTCTCTTCTGTCTAATCTGAAGTATGTATGCTTAATCTTGAACCAATAACACAATCTTGATTACTTTTGCTCCATAATAAGTCTTAAAATCCAGTGGACTGATTTTTTTCCTACTTTATTTTTTGTTTTTCCAAAATTATTTTAGCTATTCTGGTTCCTTTGTTTATACTAATTATACTAATTTAGTTTATACTAAAATTATACTAATTTTAGAATAATCTTGTCTGTACTTACAAAAGAAAATCTTTCAGGAATGTTGATAGGAATTGTATTAAATCTCTTTCAACTTTAGAAGAATTGACATGCTTACTGTTGTGCCATTCAATCCATGAACAGGGCATGTCTCCCCATTTGCTTATGTCTCCTTTAATTTCTTTCATCAGCATTTTGTAATTTTTAGTATAGAAATCCTATGCATGTTTTGCTAGATTTATCTGAGTGTATCTTTTCTTGAGCAATTGTAAATTGTATTTTAAATTCCACTGTCTACATGTTTATTACTAGTGTATATAATAGTGTATATAATTGATTTCTGTATGTTTTTCTTGTATCTTGTATACTCATTGAGCTCACTTTTTAGTTTTATTTTCTGTTTTCTTTCTTTTTTCTTTTTTCTGTGTATGTGTGTAGATTGCTTGGGATTTTCCATGTAAACAATAATGTTATCTGCATTATTTAAGGGCAGTTTTGTTTCTTCCTTTCTTATATAGATGCTTTTTATTTCTTCTCCTTGCCTTATACTGGTTAGAACTTCTAGTACTATGTTGGATAAGAGTGGGGAGACCAAACATTTTTGCCTTATTCCCATTCTTACAGGGAAAGTATTCATTCTTTTATCATGAAGTATAATGTTAGCTATAGTTTTTTGTAGATATCCTTTATAAATTTGGGAAAGTTTCTATTTTTCTGAGAATTTTTGTTATAAATGAGTTTTAAATTTTGTCATGTTTCTTCTGCATCAATTGGTATGATTACATGAAACTCTAGGCTGTTAAAATAGTTTGTTAATGGAGTTAATACATTGATTCTGTAATACTGATCCAGCCTTGCATATCTGGAATAAATCCCAGTTGGTCATGGTTTGTAATTCTTTGTGATGTTGCTGAACTCTGCCAACTAATAACAAACTTATCGCCTCTTGCATGCTAAGCATGCACTTTACCACTGCACTTGTTAAGAATTTTTACATCTAATTTATGAGAGATATTGACTTATAGTCTTTTTAAAAATATTTTTATCTTTTAGTTGGAGTTGGACACAATACTTTTAGTTTATTTATTTTTATGTGGTGCTGAGGATCAAACCCAGGGTCTCACACTTGCAAGGCGAGTGCTCCACTGCTGAGCCACAACCCCAGCCCCCTCTTTTTTTTTTTTTTAATACTGACTTTGTCTGGTTTTAGTATTAGGATCATAGTAGCTTCCTTGAGTGAATTGAGAAATGCTCTTTTTCCCTTCTATTTTCTGGAAGAAATCATATAGAATTAATACTAACTCTATTTAAATATCTGGTTAAGTTCTCAGTGAAATGATCAGGACCCGGAGGGTTTTGGAGGTGGGGAATGAGCAGAATTTTTAAGTTATAAATTTAATATTCTTAACAGTTATGGAGCTATTAAAGCTATTTAATATTAAATGAATTTGTAGGTTTTGAAGAATTGGTTTGTTTCATCTAAGTTGTCAAATTTATATGTGCAGATTTGTTTATGGAATTCGCTGATGAAGTATGAAATTCCTTGTCAATTGTCTAAATCTCCCTTTCAATATATTCAGAAACATTACAGGTGGTATAAATTTTTATTTCCTTTGTGAGGTCTCTCTTAGGGCCATCTAATTGTTCCAACTGGACTGGAGTCCCCTGAGTGTAGTATATAGCTGTCACCTTTGGATCTTGCTTATTTTCTCTCCTATTTCCTGGAAATTGTTTCTGTCTTCCTTTACCTTGACTTCTATTCTTCAGTAACTTCCTCAGAACTTCTAGGTTCTTCCTTCTTTCATCAGTTTCTGAAATCTCCACAATAGCAATCACTGGTATTTTCATCTATTTGTTGATAATATGGTGAATCTTTTTGGTCATAAATTCATATCCTTCTATTCCACATATTTTGTGGATTATTTAATATTTTTATAATTATTTTTCTGCGTTTCACATTAAAAACGTGTAGTATTTATAACATAAAAGGAAACTTTTAGATTTTTTGCATAATAATTGTTTACTAAATAGTGATTTGATACTCTTAAGCTATCTTTGATATTTATATTGAACATCTTAAGGCCACTCAAAAGTTACCCAATTTTTCAAAACTTAGCCTAGATTAATATAAAATTTCATGCTACTTTGAAAGATTGTTTTAAATTCTCAGCCTTCAGATAGTTGGCAGTATTGCTTTTATATAATTGCAGGTGACCTTGTCAGTTCTTGAATGGATTCAATGATGATGGGTGTGGCATGCTCTTTATTTGGTTGGGAGATTAACTGGTTCAACTGAAAAGCATCCTAAAATTTTGGAAAGTCAGTCCAGGTTTCCTGCAGAAACGAAGGGCTTATTTCTATACTTCAGGGAGTGCTGCTGGCTGAAAGCCATGTCCATTGCTGATATTGCCTTGGCTGAAAAGAGAAATGTCACCAAGGTCATGTCCCTTTCCTGGGGCAGTCACATCTAATGACTCATTCATGAACAAAGGCCAGGCTTCTCCTGAAAACTCTTAATGGTCAAGCAGCTTGAGAGATCTCAATGGGGTTGGCTGAGGCCTCCATCAGACTTCAGGGCAGCAGAACTCCTGTCTCTGTCCAATTGTGCTTCTATTACTTCCCCTCCACAGATGTTGATTCTTGGGGCATATCACAATAGACCTCCCTTCACGAATCTCCCATGTCAAAATGATATCCTCAAATGTGCTATAATATTTGATGGTGTGAAAAAAAAATCACACTATGCATTTAAAAGTTCTGCATAGAATCTCACTTGGTTAACTGATATTAATCACATATATACTACTTGGTAGGTGTTAAGGATACTTAAAATTAATAGAACTCTGCTTTCAGAAAAGGTCATTCAAAATGTTATGTCTAAGGAAGTTATGCTCTAATATAAAACAAAAGATATAAAAATACAGGTTTATATTGACCTTAATTAGTTGAGAAAGAGATCATATGGATCCTTTCTAAAATATCTTCAATGAATTAATGGATAATGAATATGGAAAATGAACGTAAAACTTGCAAGGAGGACATATTATCTAGTCCTTTGGGGAATTCTATTTTTACACTGAGGTCAAGAACACAGAATCTAAGTTTGTAAAAATATATTAAAGCATAGATTTGAATAAGGTCAGATATCCTGAGTGCAAAGGCTATGGGACAGGCAACACATTTTTTTTTTTCAGGTGAGATTTGAAAATTAAACAAAAAATGCAAAGTGAGGTTTTAAGGGGAGATAATTTGCTAACATTATCCCCATTCTGAGACCAATCATAGCAAGTTCATCCTATGCCTGTGGCAGAGATAATTAAAATCCAGCACTTAATTCTGACATCTGGAGATCTTAGTAGTAGGGATTGGGAGACGGAGAAAAAAATATACATGTTTTCTGTTGCATGGCATTTTAAAATATATATTTTACAATATTTAATTTACACATAATATTTGTACACATTTGTGGAACTGCATAAATATTTCATTTACCAAAATTCCATGTATAGGAATAGATGGCCTGAGCCTTAATAGACAGCCTGGAGGGGGAGGGTATGGGTATGGAGAACTGCAGTTCAGGTGCCAGTTCTC
The DNA here is from genome assembly GCF_047511675.1 of Marmota flaviventris. Classification (NCBI taxonomy): domain Eukaryota; kingdom Metazoa; phylum Chordata; class Mammalia; order Rodentia; family Sciuridae; genus Marmota; species Marmota flaviventris. Next base: position 11,422,620 of record NC_092514.1, on the reverse strand, counting down.
TCATTTGTTTGCTATAGATCTTTGAGCAAATTATCTACTCTTCTGGAATATTATCCTCATCTTAAAACATGAGCACAATGAGGAAGACATCAAATTTGTGTTGTTTACTGTTGTATGCCCACAGCTTAACAAGCCTGGCAATGTGGTACCAAGAGCCAAATCAAATAAACATTGAAGGAATGTGTTAGGAACAGAAGAGCAGCCCTTGACATTTAGAAGCTGGCCTGGCGATCATAGCTAGGCCACATTTTTCTATTAGATATAAAAAATTTTACACAAGATTATTCTGAAACCATGTTGAGACAAAGCAAAACCATTTCATAATCTCATTTAAGCATAGATTATAAACAAGTCTGCTATGCTACTCACAAAATACCAAACATTTGCTTTCTTTGTCAAAATGAGTGACTGCTTCTTCTTTGCTAATTACAATTTTATCTTTCTGCCTCACTTCCAATAAATAAGATTTATTGAGATACATGATCAGAAAATTGTCCCTATTTCCTGACAGTATCTAATCTAGAGCAAACCTCTGCTTCCTTAGACCTTCCCCAAATCATTCAACCGAAGCCCATATCCTAAAATGGGCTTGTTCATATGGCCTGGATTAATCTGTTTTCTGTTGCTACAACATAATTCCTGAGATCAAATAATTTATTAAAAATAATGGTTTATTGTGAGTCATGGTTCTAGAGGCTGGAAGAGTGGTTAGATGTGATAAGGGTTTCATGCTGTGTCATAACATGGAGTAAAAGCAGAAATGCAAGCGGATACATGCAAAAGAGACAAAACATAGGGTGTGGCACCATTTTAAAACAACCTGTTCTGCAGTCCAGGAGGAGGACAGAAGGCCCATAGAGTTGACTGCACAAAATCTAGCTAAAATGGCATGAGTGAAGAGCCACGGAGAAAGAAGTGGACAGTGAAACGTTCCTAATGGCAGAATTGTGAGGAACAGTGGGAAATTTGATAACTATATTAAATGAAAATCACCAGCCCCTGGCAGCTATGCTGTATTTCCTTTATACTCTCCTCAACTGCAGTGGACAGACTGTAAGGTGTGCCCCAAATGGTCCTTGCCTCTTGATGTTCATTCCCATAGGTCATGCACTTCCCTGGAGTGACCTTTGACTTCCTTCTGATTAATAGAATATTGCAAAAATCACAGGATGTATCTGATTATGTGTCCATGATTATGAACCTAAGGTTGTAGTACCTGCTTTTTCTGGAGTTTTTCTCTCTCTTTCTAATGGCTTTGAAGAAGCAAGCTACCATGTTGAAAACTGTCTATCCTGAGAAACCCATGCACCAAAGAATTTTGAACAACATCTAGAAACTTATAGTGGCCTCTCGCCAAAAGCCAGCAAGAAGCTGATATCTTAAGCCCTACAACTGCAAGGAACTGAATTATTCCAACAACATGAGTGAGACTAGAAGCAAAACTTTTTCATTGGGCCCCAAATAAAACCACATTTGCACCACCAAAAACAAACAAACAAACAAAAAAACCCAACCTGTTCTGGCAGTAACTAAGTAAGTTCTAAGAACAGTGAGAACTCACTTTATTAAGAATTAACCTAGTCCTGTGAAAGCAGCATTAATACCTTTGTGAGGGCAGAACCCTCATGACCCAAACTCCTTCCAAAATTCCTACCACCTCTCAACACTCTTACATTGGGAAACAAATTTCAACATGAGTTTTGGAGGGGACAAACTATATCCAAACCATATCATATTGTCTTGTGGAGACATAATGATTTCTCAAGATACATGTTTGTATTTACTTCAATAAGGAGGAAACACAAGCTATCTAGCTGTATTTCTAGTGATGTTTTGTTGAAGGTTCAGACAGTGTGGATAGGAAAACTGGGGAGAAAAACCGTCGCTTCAGAGTTGCTATGAGTTTCAAACAGATAACTTAATTTGCCAACAAATATCAATGGTCTGTTTTGTGCCATGAAATTCTGCTAGGTACAGGGCACATTTAGAAGAACAAGTCACAAATTGTTTTCAAAGTAACTTGAAATCGCAGAACATGCAGAGCAGAAAATTTATTGTACAATTCAAAGCACTAGCATGTAGGCATACACCTTCCATAAAATGTGTTACAACAGAACCATATGTAAAGGAGCACATAACTCCTCTGGTTCTTAGGGAAAGAGGGAATCAAGAACAGGGGATGTGTGGCAAACAGAATAATGGTTCACCAAAGATGTCATGCCCTAATTTTGGAAATTTGTGGTTGTATTACTTCACATGGCAAAAAGATCTTTGCAGATATGATTAAATTACAGATCTTAATATGGGGTGATTATTCTGGATTATCTGGTTAGGAGACAGGGGGGTCAGAGAAAGAGTTGGAAGAGCAAAATAACAAAGCTGGGGCATGTGGGAAGCTTCTAGAAGCCAGAAAAGGCAAGGGAATGGGTTCTTTCCTAGGTCCTCTGGAAGGAATGCAGCTTTGTCAATCCATTTCAGACTTGTGACAAACAGCACCATGAGATATTAAATATGTGTTTCTTAAGCCAGCTAAATTTGTGATAATCTCTTGAAACAGTCACAGAAACTAGTACTGTTTTAATGTTTAAGGCAGTGTGTTCCATGCATAAGCAAAGGTAGACTATTTCCCACAAGGACCTGCCAGGTGGCTGTGTACTTGGGTATGTGGCATGATATTTAGAGATCAGATCCTGAAGGGTCTTCTTCTGTGCAAAGAAACTGGAAGTAATCCTGAAGGTGATCAGAGACCTCTGAAGGGTTAAAAAAGCAGGGGAGTGTGGCAAAATTAGAATTGCCTTTTAGAAGGGTGGGTCAGAGTCTTCAAGTAGGGATAGCAGGTGGAAAATAAACTTAAATACCCTAGACAAGAAATGGTATGTAGCTCTCATTGCTCACCGTCTATAAAGGGACCTTGCTTATTTCTTGAAATCTGGGGTGAGGAAACTTAGAAAAAAAAAATGGTTGTGCTCTTTAAATGTTTGAAGTACTGTCGTGAGAAAGAGCAACTAGACATGGCCTATATTGATTAAAGATCAAGGGATAAAGTCATAAGGAAATATTTATACACTATTAGGAAGCACATTCTAATGATTAGTCTAAAAATAGAGATCACAGATAATTATGCCTTACATTCCGTTCTTTCAACCATTCAACAAATAAACATTTGAACGGTTAGGATGTGGCAGGTATTAGGCATATGATAGTGAATAAAACAAAGGCACTGCCCTAATGGTGTTTTAACATCCTTGTGTAATGTTGCACTGCTTACAAATAACATTCATATAAATCAAGAAGCAAACTCCCAGTAGAGACACTGGAAAAGAGATTGATACATGGGCGAAGCTGACTTGGAATGAACTCTGACCATGGAAATTCAGGAAGAAAGATAACTCAAAAGCAAGAACTATAGACTAAGGAAAAGAAAGAGAGACCTTTCCAAGCAACCCCGCCTCTCCCCCGCCCACCCGTGCTCTTTCTCCCCCCCCCCCGCCCACCCGTGCTCTTTCTCCGCCCACCCGTGCTCTTTCTCCTCCCCCCCGCCCACTTGTGCCCTTTCTCCTCCCCATTGCTCCTTTAGCACGTGTCCCTCAGCTCGCGGGATTTCGAGCCTTTCTCGCGAGATTTTCGCCCTTGCCGGTCCGACTGTGGTGGCAACTGACAGTGCAGTAAGCGTTGGTTTTGTTGCTGATTTTTCCATAAATTTAGGCTGGTCCGGGAGCCCTTAACTTGGTCCCAGGGGCTGAGACGCGGGGTGCAGGCGCCAGCAGGGTGCCTGAGGAGGGAGCGGGGCCAGGCGCTGGGGTCAGGCCGGCTCAGGCCGCGTGCGTGCAGCGTGTTCGCCGCCGGCGGGGTTCCAGTCTGGCCTTGGAGTTGGGGTCCAGGTGGGTGATCACAGGCGCCGTGATGCCTCCTGGGGACTTTGGTAGCGCGGGTCAGAGGTGGGGGCGCTCTGTGAGTGCTGCGGCCCTGTGGAGTTGGGCAGAGCCCTGGTGTCCGCTGACTGTGCAGACCTCGGCGTGGGTCCGCCCAGATTGGCGCCTCCCAGGCTGTGGTGAAGCCCCTGGCCCTAAACAGGGAAAAGAATAAGTTCCCTGTCCCTTGTTTCGCATGTAAAGGCGAGAAAACCACCGAAGTCTGAATTAGTCTTGTGGGCTTCCACCGAAGTCTGAATCAGTCTTATGGGCTTCCTGTCTATCTGCCCTCACAGAGAGCCTGGGACAGATTGTACCTACTGATTAGCTGGCACAGCTGAGCCTTACATGAGCACCCTGCAAAACCAGACCTAGTTTGCTTAAAGCTGCCTGAAACCGCTTCCTGCAGTAAAGAATGTGTGTATGTGTGTGTATGCTTAACCCAGAGTATGGGAGGATATATAAAAGGGGGGGAAAAAATAAAATCTCTCTCTCTCCTGGATGAAGAACCTTGGTGTCCTGTGTCTTTTAACCTCGCCGTCCCTCGCCGGACTCGGCTCCCTTGGCCGGACGCGGCAATTGGAGGTCCCACCGAGATCCGGAAAGCAGGGGTAAGCGGACGGGGCTCACCTTCTAAGAGAGAAGGGGGAGGATTGGTTTACAGATAATTTAAAGAAAAAAGGGTACGTACCATGGGAAACTCAACAGCGAAGGTTCGTCTGGCCAACGAACTGAAAGAGTTGTTGAATACACAAGGAACAGGAATAAAAACTAAAACTGCAACCGAATTCGTTGAAGTTATTGCCCAGGCTTGTCCTTGGTTTCTGACAGGAGGATTTCTTAATAATAATGACTGGGACCTGGTGAGACATGACCTTCAGAAATTGCTGAGGGACCGGGGCGCGGATAGTGTCCCTATTGCCACATTTTCCTTATGGAGATTAGTAAAGGATGCTTTATTGACAGACAAAATAAAAGTCAAGGAACAACTTGCTAAATGTGAACAGGCCCTAAATCAGGTACAGGAGGAACAAATGGCCGAGTCCTTAAAGGATGAGGGTCCTCTTGAGGACTCGGGCTCGGGGAATAAGAAACGCCTCCAGATCTCTAAGCCTGAAAAGGATCCTGAGGACCTCAGTTCTCTCTCGGAGGAAGAGGAGGGATTAGAAAGGGAGATAGAGGAATTAGAACATCGCCTTAAAAAGACAAATGTCAGGGTGCCTACGGCTCCCTCAATTGCCGCACCTCCTCCCTATAATCCTGACTGGGATGAAGACACCCCTAATAGACGGGCAGGAGTCTATTGGGGTTCTAGAGCAGCTCAGGTTTTTCCAATGATTGAAAACGCCGATGCTGATGGACAGCCGGCCAGAGCCCATGTCCCCCTAGCCTTTAAGGACATAAAACAGCTTAAGGAGGCGGTCATTAATTATGGACCTCATGCCCCTTTCACATTGACCCTCTTCGAGTCCTTCTCCGCTAGTCAACTGATACCTAGTGATTGGCAGCAACTTTGCAGGGCTGTGTTATCTGGAGGAGATTTCTTACTGTGGAAAAGTGAATATCATGAAAGGTGCCGCGAACTGGCTCAGATTAACCTGAATGCGGGCCATCAACGGCGAAATGCCGAAATGTTAACAGGAAGTGGGCAGTATGCCACCATAGGGCAACAAATTAATTACGATCCAGGTGTTTATGCTCAAATAGCCTCAGCTGCAGTCCATGCCTGGAAAGCCCTGCCCATTTCTAAGACAGAAACAAAAATTTCCAAGATCTCTCAAGGGCCCTCTGAACCTTATTCGGACTTTATAGCCCGCCTAATGCAGGCTGCTGGGAAAATATTCCCTAATCTGGAACAGGCTATGCCACTTATCAGACAACTGGCATATGAAAATGCTAACACTTATTGCCAGAATGCCATCAAATCCTCCCAAGCTTGGCCTATGCCACTGCCAGTTCATGCTAATTCTAGTTTTCTCCCTACTCTTTTCTCCACTTCATGTGACTTGAATGCACCTTGCCTTGCACCCCGGGGAGATTCCATTACTCCTTTTAATGGGTCCCGTGTGTCCCTTAAGGGAGTTTTTTGCTTTGCCATGAGCGAAAATAATTGCATCTCCCTCCGAGTTAAAAATGTGACTGTCTGGGAAGATCCCATGCAGTCAAGCAAGGTGTCAGATGGCATGCTTTTAGCTGCGCTCACACAAGTAAGCCAGGGGATGCAAAGTGGCTCGGGTGACACCTCTAAAGGGACATTAAATATTACTACCCTAATGACAACTTCGGAGGTGGTAATACCCATGACACCAAAAAATAAGACCCCTAATGCTACTCGTTTCCGAGCCTCTCCCCTATGCACTCCTAATAAAGAATTCCCTCCAATCTTTACATCCTGTCAGGGCTTGTCTTGGGACAAACTTCAGATCGCTGATGGATTCTCCCTTTCTCCGTCTTTAAAGAGGTTTGTTCTTAACTCCTCTAGTGGTAATTCTTCTGTTGGAGATGGCTGGCCTTGGTTTCAGTGGCTGGTGGCAAATGAACGGGGGGGCCACGGTGGATATTTCTGCAGTGGCGCAATTTCTGGGAACCCGGGACTGGCTTCATAATGTTTCTGGGTCCGTCGCTGAGACTCACAATGGCCGGCGCTTCACACCTCGTTCTTATAACTCCTTATTTACTAATGCCTCTCTGCCTCCTGCCCCAGTTTGCCTCCAGTCCCCTTTCCTGTTTCTGCTGGCTAATGACTCCACCAAAGATTTTTTAGACTGTTCTAATGTCACCTGTTACCTGGCCGAATGTTGGAATGCCTCTTGGTCCGTAGCAGTAGTGATGAAAATTCCAACCTTTGTGCCGATTCCTGTTACTGCCGATTCTGACCATTTTCCTCTTGTCAAGCTGCTAAGACAGCGTAGAGATTTTGGAATTACAGTGGCTATAGTTACCGCTGTTGCAGTTTCCGCAGCTGCGGCTGTTACAGCTGGAGTTGCCATGGCCAGCCAAGTACAAACTGCTGCCACTATTAATCAGGTTATTCAACAAACATCCACTGTACTTGAATCTCAAAGTAAACTCAATCAACATATTTTATCTGGGATTTTGGCTGCTAGTCAAAGGATAGATCTGCTTCAGGCTCAAGTTGAGGAATTGTCTGATCTGGTACATTTGGGTTGTATTGATCAACGTGCACATTTATGCATAACCTCTGTCAGATTTAATGATTCCAGAAATGCTTCTCACATCATCGGAGAATACCTGTCCGGAACCTGGTCCTTGGAAGCAGAAAACTTGATCCAGTCTCAACTGACTCAGATTGCTGTTTTGAATAGTACCCGTGTCGAACCAGTGACTTTGGGTCAACTCACCAGTTGGCTGTCCTCTGCCTTTTCCTTTTTTAAGGAATGGGTGGGAGTGGGCATTTTTGGGACAATGTGTTGCTTTGGTATCGTACTTTGTTTGTGGCTTCTCTGTCGCCTTAGGGCCCGCCATATGCTAGAAAAGGCAATGATTGTACAAGCTCTTGCAGCTCTAGAACAGGGTGATTCTCCACAGGTCTGGCTTGCTCATTTGAAAATGTAATCTGTTCCCATAAAACGGCTCCTTCGGTGTGTTTATCTTGTGGTACCCAGAGACGGGCAACTTCTACGCTCATGTCACAACCTAAGACAGGGGATCAGGGCCTCCCCAGAGACGGGTAAGTGACATGAGGGCGGTAGACGACCTAAGACAGGGGCCACTTGATTCCGCCTCCACTTTGCGAAAAACAAAAAAGGGGGACTTGTGGTGAAGCCCCTGGCCCTAAACAGGGAAAAGAATAAGTTCCCTGTCCCTTGTTTCGCATGTAAAGGCGAGAAAACCACCGAAGTCTGAATTAGTCTTGTGGGCTTCCACCGAAGTCTGAATCAGTCTTATGGGCTTCCTGTCTATCTGCCCTCACAGAGAGCCTGGGACAGATTGTACCTACTGATTAGCTGGCACAGCTGAGCCTTACATGAGCACCCTGCAAAACCAGACCTAGTTTGCTTAAAGCTGCCTGAAACCGCTTCCTGCAGTAAAGAATGTGTGTATGTGTGTGTATGCTTAACCCAGAGTATGGGAGGATATATAAAAGGGGGGGAAAAAATAAAATCTCTCTCTCTCCTGGATGAAGAACCTTGGTGTCCTGTGTCTTTTAACCTCGCCGTCCCTCGCCGGACTCGGCTCCCTTGGCCGGACGCGGCACCAGGCTAGGCCTGAGGTCCGCGGCAGCTCGGTTGCGGAGCATGTCTTGCAGATGGGAGACTCCAGAGATGCGTAGGTCTTAAGTCTAGAAAGTTGCTTCTGAAGTTGCTAAGAAGAGTTGGTTTTCTTTCCGTCCTGCTTTGTAGGAAGCTCCGTTGCCTATTCAGAGAGGCAGAAGGAAAAGTAAAGAGGGGGTTAGGCGAACGATTTACAGCCTCCATTTATTTTTTAAATTAAGGTGTACAGAACCATGGAGTATATGACAGAATCCACCGACCGCAGCCCTGGACACATGTGAGTTGTGACACTTTATCCCTTTTCAATTTTAAGATCTTACAGTGAGTTCATGAAACGTACTGTCATAACAGGGGAAAACTTTTGGTGGTAGTGGTGAGAGAGATTTTTAAAATCATAAATGGGAAAAATGAAAGTCTTATTTCTGCAGAAAATCGAATTCATGTTTAGTTCTAATATTTGTTCCAGTAAATACATGCTTAAGGTTAAAATAAGGGTTGGGGATATAGCTCAGTTGAAAGAGTGCATGCCTCACATGTACAAAACCTTGGATTCAATCCTCCGCACCACACAAAATTAAAAAAAAAAAAAGGTTAAAATATTCCCTATGCATCTTGTAGATGACACTGTCCAATAGGTAGCCACTAACCATGTGTGTCTATTTAAATTTAATTTGAATAAAGTTGAATACTCGATTGCTCTGTCATACTAGCTACATTTCAGATGGTCAGTAGCCAGCATTGGAAGAGTATCAAATTTTCTTTTGGAGAATATTGATCTGTATCAATGATTCTGAAACTTTCTGCTCCCAATATACTTAGAATTATGATAATCCAATCACGTATAATGGATCACTACATTGATCGTATCCTATTTTAAAAACAAGTTTTCCTCTGGGTAGGTGTGTGTGTGTGTGTGTGTGTGTGTGTGTGTGTGTGTGTGTGTTTTGTGAATTGCTTTTGGAGTATATTGCTCTCTAATGGCACTACCTATTGGCATATCCATTGTCCCTCAAAACTTTAAGATACATTCTTTTTTTTTTTTTTTTTTTTTTTTGTGTGTGTGTGTGTGTGTGTGAGATACCTCCCAAAAAGCTGTGAGGTCCTTTGTAGGTCCTACTATTACATTTGCAATTGTGCAATTTATTGTGTTTTTATTGGTAAAAATTAATATGCATGTTTGTGTCTGTATAGAAAATGTTTGGAAGGATATATGTAAATGGTAAATTATGGGTGGTCTTGGTTGGGTATGGTAAAGAGAACTTTTTTTTGCATTTTTAATATTTAAGTATTTGATATTGAGATTAGTGCAGATTTGTATTTTCTATCAGTGTGTCTCTATTCACTTTAATGAGGCATAGTGACATTTATTTTTAGTAGAAAAAGTTTATTCATATCTTTCCTGGCTATTTAAATGTGAATTTAAATTAAAAGAATTTAGCTCCTGGTGACTGCACTAGTCACTGCAGGTGACTCACTTGCCATGTGTGGCTTATGGCTATCTTATTGAACTGAACAGAAATAGAATATTTCTATCTTTATATGAAGTTTTGTTGGACAGTGTTCACTCTCTAGACCCTTAGGACATCTGCTGTATTTTAAGAATTATAGCCATCCTTGATTTTTTTTTACCCCTTTCTTTGTTTCAATGGCAGTAGGCCATTTATCTAATGTATCTTTTCTTTTTTATTTATTTAATTATGTATAGCAGAATGCATTTTGATTCATAGTATACAATTGCAGCATAACTTTACATTTCTATGGTTGTACTATCTACCATATCTTTGAAGATTGCTGTTTCTATGTAATGTTTTCATAGAAGGGCATTAATATGGCCTGATTTCAAATCTTTTGTTTGGTAGCTTTTTTATAACTAGTATGTTTAAAAATAAATTTGAAAAATTTATCATTTATTTTTTCAAGCTTGTGCTCTGAGTGTGGTGTCCCGATTAGTCCAAATCCTGCCAATATTTGTGTGGCTTGTTTGCGAAGTAAAGTAGACATCAGTCAAGGTATTCCGAAACAGGTCTCAATTTCTTTCTGCAAACAATGTCAAAGGTACAGTGCATTACTATTTTACCTTACTTAAAAGTTGGAATTTATATAGAGACCCATTGAGATATGCTGAGATTATACCAAAATACACAGAATAAAGCATACGCAATTTAATTTTTACTTTAGAATTTGTGTTTTATGGTGTAATTTTTAGTTTGCTCTACTAATCTGGTAAGATGTAAAGGTATTTGAATCTGTTCTTTTTCTGTTCAAGAATTTAATAGATTTGATGCATGTAGTTGATAGATAAGAGTTGGTGTCTATAAGGGTGAGAACAGATTATTAAAGATATGTTACCTTTATGTCCTTGAGGTTGTTTCTTTAGGAGCTATGTATGATTAAAAAAAAGCACTTCATGTTTTTAACTAATGTAGCAATGTGTTTTAATTAAAATGACTATAGTTGTTGGAAAAGATAAGTAAATCATCTGAAATGGTCTAAAATAAAAACTGAATTTGAAGGCAGAAGGCTTCTGAAAGTTTATGTTTCATTCCCTCTTTATTTCCTTTATTGGCTTAAATGGCTTATATGCAGTAGGCCATTGAGAAACACAAAACTGGCCAGTGATTTCTCAAAGGGATTGGGAAAGAGTCTAGTACTCTACTTCTTTTGTGTGTATGAAGAGGAGGTTCAAGGACTTCTGAGAAAATTCAAAAATTCTTCTCAGAAAAGTAGTTCTGTATACATAGCTTTATAGACACATGAAATTGTGTGTGCTATTTTAGGGATTTAACAGTGTGCAAACCTGGCAAGTGTGATAATTTATTACAAATATTTGCTATTCTTAAAAGCATGGTGGAGTTTTAAAAGTAGTAGACAAAGATATAAGGAGGCCTACTTTGTCTTGGATTTCTTACAAAATAGTTTCTTGAAATTCTTGGTAACTCATCATCTCTGTTTTCTCACCAGAATGAAGGAATTTTATTAGGTGATTTGGGAAACCCTTTTTATCTCCAAACGTGTGCTTATAAGCAAAGGGGAATCTGTATAATGTTTTTAATAAAACCTTGGAAAGTGAAAATCTAAATTTTCAACTCTTGAAGTAATAAGACCATATTAATAGGCTATTTCAGATTGGCTTTCTCAGTCAGAATTTTGCTTTTATAATACTAGAGCTGTTTGGGTTAATGCTTCAGAGAAACCTTGGGTGTTATTAATCCTGGTTAATAATTATTATTACATCTGAATACTCAGATGAAAATTTTCGTTTTTCCTTGAGATATTGAATTTCAGTGTTTTATCTTCTTAGATATTTTCAGCCACCGGGAACTTGGGTACAGTGTGCTTTAGAATCCAGGGAACTTCTTGCTTTGTGTTTGAAAAAAATCAAAACTCCTTTGAGTAAGGTAGGTCAAACAACTAAAATCAGTATTTATAGATACCACTTGATTAAAACTCAGAAAATCTAGGTACAGTGGGTTTTTCAAAAGTGACTGCTAAATGCCACTATTGTTACCAGTATTACCCCACTATAAATGCTTTCATTTAAAAGTTTTTTATTCTTATATACTCACACAAACACACACACACACACACACACACACACACACACTTTTTTAAAATGGAAAATGAAATTATCTTTTTGTTTTGAAAGAATCAATTATTATTTATTTAGAATCTTCTTCTGTGTACTATTAATTTTTCTGAAAATCTTTATAAAACTGTCACTATACATCCATAATTAAGTAGATTGCAGTATTAGGACGGTGCTATTTGGTTACTCTTTATTTCATTTGTTGGTCTGGAAAGAAAATTGCCTATTTTCAAGTCAATGCATAAATGTCTCCAAAAAAATACAATTTGTTTCTAGAGTCCTAACTATTTCTTGACATACACTTTCAATTTTCTTTGTTAAAATTTTAGACTCACTTCTACCATGTATGTTTTTAATTGAAATGAAATCTTTCAGTTTGAAGGCTTTTCTGATTCCTTTAAGCTCTGATATAATTTCATGTGCTAGTTCTTTGAAATTCATCCCTTTATTTCCTCGCCACCCTGTAATTTTTGTTGTCAAATGTTGGCCTTCTTGGCTTAAAACTTTGTTTTTTCCTTCATATTTACTTTTCCCCCTATGTTCTTGACAGTTTCCTTTACTTTATCTTCCATTATTTCTTTCTGTTATTTCCCCCAGCAGTATTATTTTTAAGTTCTGGAATCTTTTATGTTCTTGATGCATTTTGTCTTTGAATTTTTCTAGGGAGTTTGAACAGGTTGAGTATTCCATATCTGAAATGCTTGGAACAAGAATTGTTTCAGATTTCTGAGTTTAAGATATTTTTAATATTTGCATGAGTTTACTGTGTTATCTTAGGAAAGAGACCTAAGTTTAAACACAAAATTCATTTATGTTTCATATACACCTTGTACACATAGCCTGGAGGTAATTTGATATAATATTTTAAGTAATCTTGTGTTTTATGGTGTGGAATTTTCCATTTGTGGCATAATGCCAGTGCTATGAATGTTTTGGATTTTGAAGCACTTTGGATTTTAGATTTTCAAACTGTGGAATGCTTAACCTGTGGTAGGATACTTTTAGATGGACCCAATATCTTTATGTTTATTTATTTATTTTTATGTGGTTCTGAGGATCGAACCCAGGGCCTCACACATATGAGGCAAGCACTTTACCACTGAGCTACAACCTCAGCCCTGTGGTATGATATTTTTAAAATTTAACATCTGTTCCCTGATTTTTCTATTTTTTGTGTTTCTTAGTTTTTCAGTTTTATACTTCATCTTTTGCCAAGTGTCTCATGAGTCTTAATAATTTGTTAATTCCTTCAGTGGATATTTAATAAGTAACAGGTATGTACCAAACTGCTTTTGGTATTGGGGACATGGTAGTGATTAAGAGAGAGAATCCCTGTTTTATTTTGGGGGAGGGAGTGGTATGTAGAATAAGCAATGATTAAAATAAGTATGTTATATAGCATATTAAAAAGTATGAGTTTTGTGCAAAAAAAAAAAACTAGGAAGGAAATAATTATTAATGGAAGAGTTGCAATTTAAAATAGGGCATCTGGGGAGACCTCACTGAGAAGGTGACCTTTGAATAAACATTAAAGATGGTAAGAGAGGGAGCTGTGTAGAAATCTGATGGAAAAGCATTATGGATAAAACAAAACAAGAAATATAGAGACCAGAGGTGAGATCACATCTGTGTGGTTAGAGTGGAGTGGTGAGAGGAAAAGTAGTTGAGATGAAGTCAAATAAATTAGGGAATGTCAGAGTATATCTGGCCTTATAGGCCTTTGTGAGGATTGGTTTTTACATCAAATGTAATAGATGTAAAGGGTAGAATAGTGATATGGTTCAGTTTGTTAGTTCTCTAGCTGTTGGTTTAGAATAAAAGTGGGCTGTGCAGTAAAGGTAGAAGCATTGGCCTTAGGAAGTGATTGTAATAATACTGAGAAATGATGGTTTGGGATCAGAAATGGAGATGGTGGGAAGTGGACAGATTCTGGGTCTGATTTGAAGCTGAGCAGTGCATCTACTGATGTAGCTGGATGGGTGTGTAAGAGGTAAAAGAGTTAAAGATAACTTCCACTGTTTTCAATTTGAGCAGCCTGCAGGAGGGAGTTACCATTAGTGAGGTAAGAAAGGCTTTAAGGGGAATAGGTCAGAGTGGGGGAGATAGGAGCTCATCTGTAACTGATACTTTGATGTCCATTAGACATTTAAGTAGCAATACTGAGTGGGCAGCTAGATAAATAAGCAGGATAGTAGTCTACACTAGAGATAAAGAATTTGAGGTATAGGTACTATTTAAAGCCATAAATTGGATACGATTATCTAGGAAGTTTAGATTGAGAAGGGAAGAAACTGGAGTACTGAATTCTGGAGTCCTTTAATGATAAAATATTAGGAAGATAAGGAGTAACCAGCAGAGGGGACTCAAAGGAACTGCTAGAGAGGCAGGAAAATTAGATGAGTGTGATATTCTAGAAGGCAAGGGGGAGTGTTTTAAGAAAAGGGAGTTGTTGGCTATGTGTTTTGCAGTGGTGAGTTTTATAGAATGTGGAGGTTATTAGTTAACTCTGGAAACAATTTCTGTTTAGTGGTGATGTTAAAGATGTGCTTTAAGTGGAAGTGAAAGAAAGGGAGAAGGAATTGGAGGCAGTAGATATAGATAGTTCTTTTGAGATTTGCTGCAGAAGGACTCAAAGAAATGGAGCAGTGATTGGAGAGGGGAATTGAGGAAGAGGAAGGAATTAGGGAAAATAAAAGATGTAAGATGTGAAACAGTATAATTGTAAGCTCTGGAAATGATAATATACAAAGGGAGATTTTTGTTGAGCTGCAAGGAAACAATAATTGGCTGGAGGTGCCCTTTAAGAGTAGAAAGAGAGAAAATATAACAGATAGTGGAAGAATACATTTGTTTGTTCTTTCATTATCTAGTACTTACTCTTATGGGTACAGTTTTGGAAGCCTGGAACATCTAATGGGACATTTTAGGTGTTGATGTTGTTAGTAACATAGGCAGTTCATCTGTGGTAACAGGAAAGATGTTGGTAAGTGGGAGCTTCTGGAAATTTTCTTCTAAAAAAACAGAAGCATGGGCCGTAGCTATGAGGGAAGAGCTATTAGATGTTTGAAGAGAGGAGAAGATTTAAAATAGTCCTAGGAAAGTAGAAGAGGGAATGCATTAGAACAATGTTGTATGGGTGCTGGGCATTATTGACAGTTACTGTTGATGATGCATAGAGCAGGCAAAGCATTTTTCATAAACTAAATTATGATTTAGCCTAGTCATTATAGTGAAGTTAAATAGGTACCAAGGGAATTGAGAATGTATGCATGGGAATAATTTTGATGATTGGTTTGGAAATAGGATGGAAATGAGTAGATGAAGACTATGAGAGGTAGTGAAAGAGTGATAGGATGAATGGATTTTCTGGTGTTGGATTGAAAGATTTTTGGTGCCTAGGAATAGAGGTAATGAGCTAGAGAGAAGTGGTAGTCAGTGACTAGGATGTTTGGAATTAAGATCTTAGAGAAGTTGTAGTTATTGGTGATAAAGGGAAATAATACTAGAGATAGGAAGGAAAAAAAGATCCTGGGGGAATAGAACTTAAAGAATGGAGGAGTTAGGGTGTATGGACATAGAAATTGCTAAATATTAATATTGTTGGAAAGACTAACAGTGATCCAGGAGAAATTTCTCAAATCCTTGAGAAATGAGAGCAAGCAGTATAACGATTAACAGATAACTATACCAAAAAGAGTGTTAAGTGGTAGAGTTTGATGACTTTCGATTTAGTCTGTATTGAAGGAGAATGCAGGGAGAATGGTCTGGCATTAGCAACAAAGAGCAAAGAATACATCTGTCTTGCTTCTGGTCTAATGATAGGAAGAGAATGGAAAAAAAAATCAGTCAATATTTTCTTCAGCTATAGGGAGCAATGTAATTAGGGGATTTAGAAGTTGAAAGGAATGTTCAGGAAAATGGTTGAGGACTTAGGAGGTTTTGTTATTAGCAAGTATTGGGTTCTACAGAGTACAGTGAAAGGGTTACAGGATCTGAGAGGAAATGTTAGATGAGGACAGAATAGGATGTATGTGGAACCATATGAAAATCAGAGTATGGGAAATGAGGGGTGACTGAGGTGTCTGGGACTGTGGTACAGTAGGATGAAAAGGCCCAGTAAGATTGATGAGTTGTGGTTGTTTAAGGACAGTTAGTGTGGTGATGCTGGGTTGCGGAATGCTGAGGTGGCTAACAAGGACCCTATCTCCATTCCATAGAGGGAGACTGTAGGAATAGGAATCTGCTTATTACTTAGTACCTGGCAGCTTGTTAACTGCTAGGTTTGCTTTAGAGGAGCCAGTTATATGAGGAAGGTTTTACTCTGTAGTCCTGCATCTACACTTGCTAGATTTGTTCTCATCAGACAGTACTTGATAAAATTATAAGTCTGCTTTCTCATACCTTCCAGATCTGTTATATACAGCACAGATTTTTCCATAGATCAATATGTATCATAACATTCATTAAACAAATCCACTTGGATATCTTAGATATGCCATGAATTTAAATGTCTGAAGCTAAGTGCAACGTTTTTTCCAATTAAATCTGTTATTTGTGTCAGAAAAGTTGTGCTACCTCGTTGCCCAAGTTGGATACTTGGTAATCATTCTAAAGCTTGTTCTCTTCCTCTTTGCCAAATTCACTTACTAAATTCTGTGGATTTTATCCCTTGAGTAGCTCTTGCATTTTCTTCTTATTTCTAATTCTTCTCAGTTAAAGTTATCTACAACTCTTGCTCAGATTATTGCAACATCCTACATTCTTGTTCTCCCACTCACCTTATTCCCAAACCCCACCTCTAGTTATATTCAGTTACTCAAATATAGTGAATTGTTTTTGGCCCCTGAAAGTACTACAGATTTGGCAGTGAGTTAGATTGGGAAGTGAGTTACAGTGGTGGATTCAGTATTTAATGCATGAAACTTCTTTTAATGAATGTCGTTTAAAAAAAAAAAGCTACAGACTTTATGAGAGAATAATTGAAGTGGAAACTTTTATTCATGGATTTTCTCCTAAGTAATGTGGCCACCAATTCTTTGCTTTCTTTTAAAAAATGTAATTTCCATTAGATCAGTACACTTACGAGGAAATGATTTTTCCTATGCAGATAACTTTGTTTCTTGGATTGTATCAATTGCACTAATACAGCCATTAGTTTGTCCTTTTATTTACTGCTATTGTTACCATACCCCGATGATGAAACTTTTTTTATAGTGATGCTAATCACAGATTCTTTAAAACTTTTTATGAAGTCTGTTTATTAATGAGTTATTATTTCTTTTTTTTCCTTCAGGTAGGAACTTATGTTTCTTTTTGTATATGTTTTGTTGAAGGTACGCCTTGTAGATGCAGGCTTTGTTTGGACCGAGCCCCATTCTAAAAGACTTTAAAGTTAAATTGACTATTCAAAAAGAGGTAAGTTATACATTATTTTTTAAACATGGTTAAAGTGCAGGAAATGACAATGAGGGTGTAGCAAGTTATTTTATATCTTAAACAGCATAAAAGGAAAAGTGTATTTTTAGTTTTAGTCCTTTGTTTTACTTTGATCATCTGTACAAATGATTGGTCACTAATAAGAGCAGCTGTTGCTCATTATTAGTGGTTTAAATAATTTGTCAGAAGAACTAAAGTAAAAACATGGGCTAAGGTAATGATTCTCAAACTTGGCTGATCATCATAATGACTCACAGTAACTAAATCACAATCTCTGGATGTGAGGACCTGGAATCTATATATATCTTTCTTTCCTCTTTAACCCTAACCCTAACCTAACCCTAACCCTAACCCTCAACCCTGTCTGTATAGCTAAAAAGCTCAGGTGAGTTTTGATTTGTTATGCTGGGAAACTATTAATTAAAGAATAATTTCCTTTTATGAATTTTCCTTGTCTTATTTTTCCTTCTAAGTGTGAATTCTCTGTTTCCATTCAAAGAAAGTACACACTTACGTACACACGTGCACGTACACACATGTATACACATTCTTTAGAGAATGTCCTTACAGTCATTTCAACTAAAGGTAGATTTAAAATGTTGATCTAATAAATCTTAAGAATTAAAACCTGCATATCTATCTTGAAGTAACTTTTTGTCTTTAAACTTGACATATGGATATCCCCAAAACATCCATAAAAAATATTTTAAATTAATTATTAAAACATTTTGTAAAAAAGGTATTTATCATGAAACAGTATGGTAAGAATGAGGGAATGTAACTGTTTTTTTTCCCCAGGTGATGAATGGTGCTATACTTCAGCAAGTGTTTGTGGTGGATTATGTTGTTCAGTCCCAAATGTGCGGAGATTGCCACAGAGTAGAAGCCAAGGATTTCTGGAAGGCGGTGATTCAAGTCAGGCAAAAGGTAATGAGAAACAGATGAGTAAATTCTACATTGTATTTAATCTTTGTCAATTATGAACAGCTAGTAAAAAACCTCTTTTCCCTTCTTTCCAAGTTCTTTAAGCACCAGGAATTCTAGATCCCTGGAGCATTCACCTTTAGAAATAGATTATTCTTTTTACCTTTTAGGTAATCTTTAAAGGTTGTTTTTATTTGAAAAATCAATGTGCTATACCTATAGATGGTATATGTGTACCATATTTATAAGTGGCTTATTTTGGTGTTCAGTTTATTGATTAAATAATGCTTTTATATGTAGACTTCACACAAAAAAACATTCTACTATCTGGAACAGTTGATTCTGAAATATGGAATGCATCAGAATATACTTCGTATCAAAGAGATTCATGGTGAGTTAAAATTTAAAAGAACTCTAATTTATATTAACCTACTTATCTTTACTGATAACATCTGGATTGGTACTATCCAAAAAACCTTTGTTAGGAAGAAAACAATCTTAGTTTTCTATCTGTACTCTCCAATATAGAAGTTACTAGCTACATGAGTATTTGAAAGATGGCTGGTGCAACTGAGGAGCTGAGTTTGGAATTTTCTTCTATTTTAATTTAAAATTACATTAAATTTATGTTTTTGGGGGGTGTAGAAAATCAATTTTATTCCACATTTTTTTAATCAGAGCATTTTAATTGTATGTAGTATTTGGGTTCATTTTGACAAAATTGTACATACAGGAAATATGATTTCAATCCCCATTCCCCTTATTTCCTCTTCTTCTCCCTCCCCCTTTTCTCCTTTCTTTACTGATCTTCCTTTTTATTTGTTTGTTTGTTTATTTAATTTACATGTGGCTAGTGGCTACTGTGTTGGATATCACATATCTAGAAGCATGATTGTTTTTCCTTGATGTTCTCCTTCTGTCCCAGTTCAAGACATTTATTAAGCATTTGAATTGTGATAGATGCCATTCAGGTTTCTTAGGACATAAAGATGAATGAATATTTATTTCTGCCCTCGGTAGGCTGCTTAACTTGGCCACTAGAAGAGTAAACCAGTAATATACATTAATGTAGTATAGAGGGTGATAGAAAATTATATTATTAAAATGTAAATTTAATAAGCCAGACTCATAGTCTAAATTTGTGAAATGTGGCTTAGTGAATACTTATTATGGATAAGGTACCTTATTGGCTAGTCATCAGACAAAAATAATAACTTTTTCTATGTAACTTTTTTCTGGTAATTCTTTGGGGGATAGAGAGACTCAAATAGTCTGATTAAGGATGCAAAACCCTGTTATAGTTTATTGCCATGGTAGACATATCCTCACACGGAATTTTTAGTGGCAAAAGAATTGAATACATTTTCTAATTACTTTCTTTTTTTTGGGGGGGGGGGTACTGGGGATTGAACTCATGGATACTTGGCCTCTGAACCACATCCCCAGCCCTATTTTGTATTTTTATTTAGAGACAGGGTCTCACTGAGTTGCTTACTTGCTTAATACCTTGCTTTTGCTGAGCCTGGCTTTGAACTCGCAATCCTCCTTTTTCAGCCTCCCAAGCTGCTGGAACTACAGGCATGTGCCACTATGCCTGGCTATTTTATTCATTTTTAAATTGTGTTATTTATCTTCTTATTGAATTCTAAGTTCTTTAATATATTCTACATATAGGTGAAAGTTCCTTAACAGGTATATAATTTGTAAATACTTCCTGTGGGTTATCTTTTCACATTCTTTAGAGTAAACTTTAAAGCACAGAAGATTTTAGTTTTGACATAGTCCAGTTTATTATTTTGTTACTTGATATTTTGATGTTATATATCTAAGAAAAATTTTGTCCAACCAATATCATGAAGATTGATTCCCATATTTTCCCCCAAATTTCATAGTTTTAGGTTATATTTATGTCTGATCAATTTTTTCGTTATTATTTATTCTAATTTGTTATACATCATGACAGAATGAAGTTCATTTCATATTACACATAGAGCACAGTTTTTCAAGTCACTGGTTGTGTGTGAAGTATTTTCACATCATTCCTGTTTCATACATGTACTGAGGGTAATGATGTCTAACTCATTCTACCATCATTCCTACCCCCTTGCTCTTCCCTTCTCCTCCCTCTTTTCCCTTTCTAAAGTTCCTCCATTCCTCCCTTGTCCCCTCCACCCCCTGTTATTACTTTCAAAACAAAAAGTGCCATAGGTTTAATAACCCTTCTTTTATAATCTAGAGAATATTTTTTTCTGTTTATTCTTGGTTTGATTTAAATAATCTTTGGCTTGTTTCTTTATTTATAGTGTTATTTATAAAATAGCACTCAAAAAATTCCAGCATGGAAGTATATATAAAGGACCTCCACTTCATCTTTATCTACCTGTCATCCCTATATATAGCATTACTCCTTAAAATAAGATATGCTTTGTTTATAAATTGTGATAGCAATGGTTTTCCCTCAAGTGAGATCATTCTGTAATGTTCTATGACTTGCTGTCCTATTTAAGATATTTGGAAACTTCCCACAACTTTGCCTATAGTTCTGTTTCATTACTATGTGGTATTCCTTAATCAGTGTGTATTTTAATTTAATTATTTCTTCATTAATGGACTTACAAGTTAGTCCGTTATTTGCTGCTACAAGCAGACTGTAATATCCTTATATGTTTATCTTTGTACATATGTAGTGGGTTTCTTTGGGATTGACTTAAAGAATTAGAATTATTGGACAATATGCAAATGTTAAATTTTATATACACTAATAGATTGTCTTCCAAATTAATACCTTTTTTTTTTTTTTTTTTTGGTACCAGGTACTTTTTTTTTGAACCCAGAGGCACTTACACTGAGCCATATCCCCAGCCCTTTTTATTTTGAGACAGGGTCTCACTAAGCTGCCTAGGGCCTTGCTAAGTTGTTGAGGCTGGTTTTGAACTTGTGATCCTCCTGCCTCCTGAGTTGCTGGGATTAGTTGTGTGCTGCACCTGGCTCATTTTCTTAATGGTGTCCTTTGAATTGTGGAAGTTTTGAATCTTGATGAAGTCCAATTTATCAAGTTTTTTTCTGTTATACTTTTGGTGTTGTGCTTAAGAACTGTTTGTCTAATTAAGTTCACAGAAATGTTCTCCTATATTTTCTTTCATTAATTTTAGCTCTTATGTTTAGGCCTTTCCTCTTTTGAGTTCATTTTTGTGCAGGATGTGAAATAAGTGTGTAAATTTGTCTTTTTATGTAGATGTCTTTGTCCCAATTAAAAGACTATCCTTTCCTTTGTCAGAGATCTATTAACTAAATAGATCTCTGGTTTGTTTCTGGGATATTATTTGCTCCATTGATTTATATATCTGTCCTTATGCCAATACCACACTGTCTTGATTACTTAGTGTGAGTCCTATGAATTTGTTCATTTTCTTCAATCTTGTTTTAGCAATTATGGATAATTTTATTTTCCTATTTTGTTATTTACAAGAATGTCTCTTAATATTTCTTATTGGGTTTGCTTTTAGCTTTCTCTTTGCTGATAGTTTTTAATGTTATTGCATTATTAACAGATTAATATGATTTTAGCTGTCTGGGATTTATTGAAGCTTTTTTAAAAAAATGTACTTTCTTTTTTGCTTCTCAAGTCTCAGGATTCTGGTTATCTTCTTGGTAGCTTTTGTTATATAAATATTTGTTAAATTTGTTACATAAAATAATTCTCTCTCCTTTTTTTTTTTTTTTTTTTTTTTTTTTTGTTCTAGGGATTGAAAACAAGGTCTTACAAAAGTTAGGAAAGCACTGTACCACTGAGTTACATCCCCAACATTTTTTCTTTTCTTTTTGGTTACTGGGGTTGAACTCAGAGGTGCTTTACCACTGAGCTACATTCCCAGCCATTTTTATTTAATATTTTGAGACAGAGTCTTGCTAAGTTGCTTTAGGGCTTTGGTAAATTGCTGAGGCTGTCCTCAAACTTTGCAACCCTCCTGCCTCTGCCCTGCAAATCACTGGGATTTCCCAGTGTATGCCACTATACTCAGCTTTTTCTTATTTTTTAATTTTTGGATAGGGTCTCATTAAGTTGCTCAGGCTGGCTTCAGACTTGCTGTCCTCCTGCCTTAGCTTCCCAAGTGTCTGGGATTAATTGCATGCACTATCACACTGAGCTACTCTTTGTCCCTGCCCCCACAACCATCCTTTTTTCCCCCTAGAATTAAAATTATCCATCTTGTTTTCATTTGTCTCTCCTTTTGCCAAATAAATTTTAAGTGACATTCCTAATATTTTATATATTTTGATTTTGTGTATTATGGATTTGTGATAATAGTCACATTAACAGGAAAATCTGTTTTGAAGAAATATTTTCATAAAGCTTTTTTTTTTTTAAAGATGGTCTGGATTTCTATTATTCCTCAAAACAACATGCTCAGAAGATGGTAGAATTTCTTCAGTGTACAGTTCCCTGTAGGTATGTTGTGAATCTAAATGTGACGTAAGTTCAAGGACCTGGAAATGGGTATAGGTTAAATATATTCGTTAAGAGATACATTTGCTAATGTGTATGTAAGAATTTCCTTTGGAGAGTTAGACCTAACTCTGTAGTGCTGAACCATTGATCAACTGTATTTAAATGAAAAGAGAAAGGAAAGATGGGTTAAGAGGGCTTTTAGTAAAGATTCATAGAGGAGGTAGTAATTACTCTCCAAAGATGGGGAAAATTTTCATAGTTGGAATTTATATCAAAAGGTGAGTTTACGATGAACAAAGACATGGTGATGGGCATTAGCATGGATTTTAACAGAGGCTATATAGAGTAGATGATCTGAGCCATTGACATGTTGTGGAGGTTTTAAGTAGAGAAGGTTGAAAGTCATCAGTATATAGTCATAGGTTTTGAAATACAAGTAGATGAAATTAGGCTTTACCATAGCAGGCATCAGGAAGCTATTTAAGAACTTAGACAGTGATAATTGATTCAATGAAATTTGATACTCCTGAGTCTATGTAAGTAAAGACCTTTGCCTATTAACTTTTTTTCTTAATAGATACAAAGCATCACAAAGACTGATCTCTCAGGATATTCATAGTAACACATATAATTACAAAAGCACTTTTTCTGTGGAAATTGTTCCAATATGCAAGGTACATTTTTTCATTTAATTGATATCTTTAAGAGTACAGTAATTAATTGGTTGATATGTGATTCATAGTTCCTGGTTTCCTTCAGAGGTGGTCAAATATTTAGACTTTCTTAAATGACTTCTGACACATTCAGCCTTGTTAAAAAAGATAAGGGTAATCATGCTTTTAATTATGAATTGACATGTCTTTCATTTTGGTGTATTAAGATGAAAGATCTGGTTGTGATTTTATAAGTTCCTATTCCTGAAAATTTGTGACCCTAGAGAATATATGGACAGCTCTATGAAACGTTGAATTAAAATAAATGACATTTTTAAACCAACAAGTGAGCCATTTTGTGGGACCTGTGCAAACAATTGGTAAGATAAATAATATTGTGGAAATGAGGTCACAGGATTATTTTTATTTGAAAAGATAATCTGAATAAAACATTTGGATTGTAGATTGTTATTTCATTTAGTTATAAGAAAATAAAACCTTCAAGAATATCAATGAATTAAAATTCAACAGTTATTGATCATCTTAGACTATATACTAAGGATAATGTAGCTAGAGGTTTCTACTATGTACGAACTTACATATCAGTATTAAATCATGTGTAATGGTTAACTGCTGTGATTTTTTTGTAACCGTTCTACATAAAGTTATTATTTAGATACTGTGGTATTTTTCATTTTATTCATGTCTATAAATGAAGTAAGCCCTATCATATTTGAAAATGGGGAAACAAGTGTGGTGAGCTTAGATGAGTTTCCCAAAATTTTATAACCACAAAATGATAAAACCAGGATTTATACCCAGGTCTGTGACTTTAAAACTTTTACCAGGAATGAATTGATATCCTAATATAGCATTGGCAGACTTTCTGTAAAGACCATTTAGTAAATATTTTCCATTTTTAGGATATATAATCTCTTGTTACTAGTCAGTTTTGCTGTTGTTGCATATCAGTATCCATGAATAACATGAAAGTGAATGGTCAGGGATATGTCCTAGCAAGGCTTTCCAAAAAACAAGCATGGGCCAAATTTATCCTGAGTGCCATTTTTTACTAACCCCTGGTTTAAAACTGAACCCAAAGCCAGGAAAATAGGAATTTAGTTAGGAAAACATAGTTACACCTGGGTATTAACTGCTTTGAGTG
Organism: Marmota flaviventris; assembly: GCF_047511675.1. Classification (NCBI taxonomy): domain Eukaryota; kingdom Metazoa; phylum Chordata; class Mammalia; order Rodentia; family Sciuridae; genus Marmota; species Marmota flaviventris. The sequence goes on along the minus strand of NC_092514.1, from coordinate 11,398,260 downwards.
ACTCATACAAGTATCTAGGGGAATGTGCAGTGTGAAGTACTGCTGTATTTTGTATCTATAGGGAATTGGTTCTGAATAAAACATTTGGGCCCCTGTAGTTCCTTATATAAAATGGTATAGTATTTGAATATAATCTATTCATATCCTCCTTTATACTTTAAAACCACTTCTAGATTACTTCTACCTAATATAATGTAAACACTGTGTGAACATTTGTCGTAGTGTATTGTTTAGGAAATGATGACAAGAAAAAAAGTACATACACGTTCATTACAAGAGCAGTTTTTTAAAAAATATTTTTGATTCTGCATTGTGTTGAATCTTCAGATGTGGAACATGTGATATGGAGGGCTAACTGTATCATTTCATTTCTTTTTTGGAAAACCAAGGTTTGAGAGGAACTTGTATGCGCATAGTGTTCCTTCAGTGGAGGAATCTATGGATGTGAATAGATCCTTTATACACACACACTCACCTTTTTGGTACCAGGGATTGGACTCAGGGGCACTCAACCTCTGGGCCACATCCTAGCCCTTTTTTGTGTATTATTTAGAGACAGGGTCTCACTGAGTTGCTTAATGCCTCACTAAGTTGCTGAAGCTGGGTTTGAACTCATAGTCGTCCAGATCTTCCTGTCTCAGCCTCCTGAGCCACTGGGATAATAGGCATGTGCCCTTGTTAAGTGTTAATGTTGTTTAAAAACATAATTATATTACTAGTTACTATAATATATCCCAGTATACATCTGGTTTGGAAGATAGAGCAATTAAATCTTTGATTAACATATTGGTACATGGTAACCATTTAAGACAAACATTGTTCCTTAGAAATTTTTATGGATGTTAAAAGAATTCACAAGTCGATTTAGAAAATTGTTCTGCTCCTGATGTTACACTTTACTTAGGAAGTACACTATAACTAACATTTAAAGTGGTAAGCAAACTGCAATAAAATTGAAGTAATCTTAACAGTTTGGAAGTTAGGTCCTAAAAGACTTTTTTTTTTTTTAAGCATTTTAATTAAGGCAAACATGCCTGTCTTAAGATATAGCTTATTTTTAATTTAAGGTAAGGTTTGATTCTTTTATTTAGATCCCTTGTGGGTACAAGAGTGAAAACTAACATTTTGGTTGGGCAAGTACAGTTGGATTGAGTTTACATTAATGTGTTTTTGGTGACTTATTTAGAACTTATATCATTTAAAATGTTATTCTGTTGCCTAGGATAATGTTGTCTGTCTGTCTCCAAAACTGGCACAAAGTCTGGGAAATATGAACCAGATCTGTGTATGTATTCGAGTAACTAGTGCCATCCATCTTATAGATCCAAACACCCTACAAGGTAAGTATAGAAACTAAATTTGCCTTGACAGTTTTGTCCTGCATGGTGGGCAATAATAATTTATATTATTAATTTTGTTCTCAATAATTTTATGTTGAAGAGCCAGTTAAAATTTGTACTGTTTAATATTTATGAAACACTGTGGAATTATAAACTATTTTACCAGTTACCCTTGTATTTTTTATTTAAGGAAATGATTCTAAGAGTTTTAATAGATTTCCTATTGCATGTCATGAATTTTTACTAAAATTGACTTATTTGCCTCATTTAGTTTTTGTGACTATTACTACTACTACTAATAAATAATAATAATAACTTTATTGCTATATTTCAGTATATGACAAGTATTTTAAATTTTGGAACATGTGACCTTTTGTGACCTGTTGGAACATTTAGTTTGCATATGGAGTTTTAATAATTTACTAACATTATCATAGATCATTTATTTACTTTCTCTTTGTAAAAAAAAAACAAACATATTTTTTAAAAAGGCCTCATGGTAGGTGTCTCAGTATTTGACTATATCTCGTACTTAATTTTTTTTCATAAGTTTCCTGTAATAAAACTTGAGTATATTTTGATATGTACTTAAAGTCATTCATATCCTTATCAATTACAGTTCATCAGTTAAAGATCTGTAGTACTAGAGTAGACATTGTTTATCTGTCAGTAGAACTAGACCTTAGTTCCCATAAACTAAGCAACTAAAATGTTGATGTGTTTCTAAAATAAAATGCCAGCACATGAAACAAGTATACAACTGGTTGAATCTGATTTTATTTAAAAGCCATTTAGCCCTTTAGCATTCTGATTTAAAAACTACTTACGCTGTGTTTGACACCTGTTAGTTCTTTATGAGTTTGAGACTGAGTTGGCATTGTCGTTCCTGTTTATCAGTTAGTATATACTATCTCCTCCCTAGTTAACAAATTTAATGACTCTTTGAAATACATCAGTTCTTTGTCTTTTAGTTTTCTGTGTTTATTTTTAGTTGCAGATATTGACGGGAGCACTTTCTGGAGTCATCCTTTCAATAGTTTATGCCATCCCAAACAGCTGGAGGAGTTTATTGTGATGGAATGCAGCATTGTTCGAGATGTAAAATGCAATGCAGGTGCTGGAATGATATCAAAAAAGGTAAGCTATATCCTACCCCACCTCCTTTTTTTTTTTTTTCCATCTTACTTTTGTTTCAGTTCTTCTTTCTTTTATCTTTTTTAACTTATTTATAATTCCAAAATGTGGAGTCCAAATAAAAGTAGCACCACATTAGGTTAAAGTGCATTTTTATAATTTTTCTCTTTTGTGTTGAAAAAAAAAGTTTTAAAATATTTATTCCATTTTTATAAGAAAGCATTTTCTTTATTTTTGTAGAGGAGGATCAAAAGACTAACCTTTTTGACTTTTCAAAATCATTACTGAATACCAATAGTTAAATAGTTTCTATCTTGAAAATATAGGAATATTTTCTTACACAATCAGTGTATCATGATCATACCTATAATTGTTTAGTCTATGTGCAGATTTCATTATATTCCCCAAAGTATCTTTTATGGTTTACTTAAACTAGTATCCAATTTGGGACCACAAATTATGTGAATATTATAATAAAATAGTCTTCTTTCCCCCAACCCCCATTTTTTGTTGTTGTTTCTTGTGGTCATAATACTGACTTGTTTATACAATACAACATTTATTTTGTAGAGTACTCTGTCCTTCTCAGTCTTTCTTTTTTCTCATGGTGTCATTTAACTTGCTCTTAATCTCTTGTATTTCCTCTAACCTGAAAACTGGATATAAAGAATTGGCCGAGGGGCTGGGGTTGTGGCTCAGTGGTAGTGTGCTTGCCTTGGATGCGTGGGGTGCTGGGTTCAATCCTTAGCACCACATAAATAAATAAAATAATAAAATAAAGGCATTATGTCCATCTACAACTAAAAAAAAAAATTAAAAAAAAGAATTGGCTGAGTTTAGGTTAAATATTTTTGCCAGACTCTTTGAAAGGTGATGCTGTATACTTTTTATGGTATTATATTGAGACAAGTCATGTCTGTTTTATTGGCTAAAATGGTGATAGCAGATCCCTTCATTATAGTAGGATGTTTTTCCCCCTTGTAACCAGCAAGTATTCTGTTGAATGGTACTCTCACAATATGTACATATCAAGTTCTTATTATCTGTGTGTGAGTGTGTGTGTGTTTAGTATTTAGCATTTTTGCCAAAATTAATTATTTTATTTAGTATACAGTGGTGACCTTTCTATTATTTCTTCTACATTTATTAGCCAACATTCTTTATTTCTTTCTTTATTTATTTTTAGAGAGAGAGAGAGAATTTTTTTTTAATATTTATTTTTAGTTTCGGCGGACACAACATCTTTGTTTGTATGTGGTGCTGAGGATCGAACCCGGGCTGCACGCATGCCAGGCCAGCGCCCTACCGTTTGAGCCACATCTCCAGCCCCAACATTCTTTATTAAGGAAGAGCTCTCCATTATCTCAAGGCTATATGGTTTTCTGAAATGTTTTTCTTCTGCACTAATTCTTAATTCTTTCTCTTGACATTTTCAGAATAAGGAGATAGTCTAGTTCTCTTTCAGTGGTGAAAATATGTTTAACTTATTTCTTTATTTGAAAGTGTCTCTTTCTCTGGGCTGAGGATGTGGCTCAAGCGGTAGCGCGCTCACCTGAAAGTGTCTCTTTCTCTATGATTATCATGATCTTATGAAGTTATATGTATTTACTATATTTTTTTCTCCTCCATCCCTCACAGGTCTATTTTTTCTTTTAAAATATTTAGATTGCCCTAAATTTAGGCAGTGAGAGCCCCTTCAGAATGGTTCCTATGTTTTTTTGAGATGGCTTTCTTAGTCTGAATGCATTGCTTTCTGTGAAAGCACAAAACAGCATCCAGGTGTTCTAAAATCACATTGTATGATACTTAACCCATATCTGAAATAAGTTTTTCAAGGATAAAAGTCAGATTTCTTTTAGTGTGTATATAGTATTTAGATACCTCTAATCTGGATTCTTTTTTTGCAGGGGTGGGGAGGGGGTACCAGGGATTGAACTCAAGGGCACTCGATGATCGAGCCACATCCCTAGCCCTGTTTTATATTTTATTTAGAGACAGGGTCTCACTGAATTGCTTAGTGCCTTGCTTTTGCTGAGGCTGGCTTTGAATTTGCTATCCTCCTGCCTCAGCCTCCCTGCCTCAGCCTCCCGAGCTGCTAGGGTGGCATACATGCGCTACCACACCCGGCTTCCAATCTGGTTTCCAAGGATGCTCACTTCCTTGGAGTTAATACTGCTTTTTGAGACAAAAATAATTTCTGATTATTTGGGGGAAAAATCACTGAAAATAGAAGACAGAATACTTTCTATATATTTATTTAAAAAATAATATAGTTAAGAGCTAACTTTTCATCTATAATATAGAAAAACCAGATAGTAGAGCTAACTTTTCATCTATAATATAGAAAAACCAGATAGTATGTTTTCTTGATTTTCAAAAAATGCATTTAAGTAGAACAGTTCTTAAGTCTGTTATAATTAGGACCAATATAAGAACTAGAAAGTGAATCCTGTTAAATAGAACTTAGTCTTTCTGGTAATTCCCTTTTTTTGTCCGTTCTTTCCATACCTGAGACCTGTATTTTATTTCAGTTTCTTCCTTCTACAGCATCCTCTTTTCATCTCTTTAAGTTTCTTTAATTTTACTATTGACTTTTAGTTTTTTTTGTTGTTGTTGTTGTTAATAATCCACTTTACTTGTTAGTAAATGGTTGGCATGGACTATGTTTAATTCAGTCTTGAAGTTTAAAATGTCAGTTAAAAGTGCTTGTAAAATCTTACATTGGAAAGTGAAAGTGAATTAAAGTTTTCTACTTTAAACTTTCAAATTTAAGCAGGATGTTGTTTCTGCAACAAATAGTTTTTTAAAAATTATACTGTGAACTAGTGTAATATCCCAAAATTAATTTGAAGGTCTGGATTCTGTAGGGATACACTACTGGGATTTCATTCAAGATTGTTTTGTTTGAACACTGTTTTTCTTTTTGAAGCTTTGTGTTAAAGAAGTGTTTGCTTAGAATATTTTCTTGCTTTAAGATTTTCCTACCTTTATTTTATTTTCCCAGTCTGTATGCCCAATCTCCCTGTGAGAAACATTTCTTTCAAAAAGTCTTTATGTATTTTTCAGAGGAGATTGTTAATGTTTTATAAGAGCCTTAAACTTGTAACAAAAATCAATTATTCTTATAATTGCCTTCTGAGTCTTTTTTGATACTCATTATTCAGTAATTTATTAATTATTGACAGTGTTTCAGAGATCTGGAAAAAAAATCTTTAAAATGAAAACTAGAAAACTAAAAATCAATTTGGCATTTAATTTTTCTATGAGATACTTCTTGAGTTATGTTCAGATTATTGAAAAATACATTTTCTTTCCTGTTAAGCATACCCTTGGTGAAGTCTGGGTACAGAAAACATCTGAAATGAATACAGATAAGCAGTATTTTTGTCGTACTCATTTGGGACACCTTCTAAATCCTGGAGACCTGGTTTTGGGGTTTGTATTATTTTATAATATTTTAAACTGCCAATTAGCATTAGAGATTTTCTTTGGGAGCCAATAGAGCTACCTAAAACACTAAAGTTGCTCATTCCAAAAAAGATTTATTTTAAGAGTTTTTTTTTTTGAGTCTTAATAACTTATTTTTTTATATTTATCTAAATCAAACTGTGGAATTGAACAGAAGCTTGTTGTTGTTGTGTTTTGGCCATCATCTAAAAGAGTCATTTGTTCTAAGATTTTGGTAATTGACTCCTGAATGTATATAGTTCAATCCATATTTGCAGCTGTTTTGGGGAGTGGGTAGTTTTTTATTGTGCACATGCTCTCCTCAATATTTTACTTTTAAGAAATGGTAGCCAAATCTACAAAGTGTTTATAAAGACATGGAACAATCCTTTCTTAATCAAAGCTAATCAGTGTGCTTTAAAGATAGCTTTTACTCTGAGGGTTTCATTTCCTTTCACTGGAGAATGGGGGGTATTTTTATTTTGTTTTATTCATTTCTACCGAATCCTAAAGTTATATGGATATATATCTGTGTTTTGTCTTTAACAAAAAGCATATAGTAAGGTACACAATAATGGATAATATGTGAAAGTCAGGTATTTCTTTTCTGGAATGTGAAGAAATGTGTTCACTGTATAGTAAATCGCAAAGCTTTAAAGTGAAAAACATTAAATGTTTGATTTCAGAGAAAGTTTTAAGTGATATCCCTAAAATAAAAAATTTTACATACAAAGGGAAATAGCAAGTTTTTCCTTGTTTGCATTTCAGGTTTGATTTGGCCAACTGTAACTTAAATGATGAGCATGTCAACAAAATGAACTCAGAGAGAGAGAGTTCCAGATGTGGTAAGGCTTTAGATATTTTTTTTCTTTTTTTTTCCTGTGTTAAAGAGGACTCTTGTAATTCTTATGAAAGAGCTGCATGAGTTCACACTTTTGAAAATAACAAATCAACTTAGAGATTTCTTTTAAAGTATAGTTAAGGCATAATAGCAGAAATATTCATTTTAAATCATTTTTTTTTAGTGGGGTAAATTCAAGATTTGATTTTTTTGTTGTTAACTGTTTAAAATAAAATTTTATTCTCTGTCAAAATACTTAGTACTTATCTATAGAGCAAAAATAAGTTTGTAGCTAGAAATGATGATCTTTAGAATTTACTCATGTTTTCTCTTACCCGAGTTTAGCATATTTCATGTATATTGTCCAGGTAAGAAGACATTTAGAGTTAGAGTTCAGGTTTGATTTGGCCAACTGTAAAACGTAATTGCAGTTGAAAATAATCATATTATCAGGTCTCGGATAAAAACTATTGTGAAAGTCTGTTAAGTTCAAACATGATAAAGAATAATGAACAATAGTTAATGAAATTGGTATGAAAGATCCTATCTCCTAGTTGCTTACCTTTTGAAAAATAAACATTGATTTCTTTAGCTTTGGCCAAAATAAAGTCATAGTAAAAGAAAGATACCCTCCTTCCTACATCTACCACCATCACCCAGTTGTATTTTAAGTAACTAATGAAATTAGTAAATAGAAGGACGATTTGGATGTAACAGTAGATATTTCTAACAAGGTCATAAGAGGAAATCATGAAGGTATTATAAGATTTGTGTTTTATAAAATTATTTTCACCTATTAATTCCACAGCATTAATGTTTTCTAAGATATCCTGTTGTGTAAGTTCTAAGATATCCTGTTGTGTAAGTGGGAATAGAAGAAAGAAAAAGTGCCTATGATATTTCAAGACGATTCATATGAATCGTAGCTGAAAATTGAAGTTCAAGTTAAAAAAAAAAACTATAGATTTTTGGTGATAAAAATTTTATATTCAGTCTCTAGAAAATTTCACTTAGTAATTTTAAGTTGTACAAATAGTACGCAGATGTATTCTCACATAAATACATGGAGAAAAGTTATAAAAGCCCCCCTGATAATGCCTCTGGGTCCCTACCTTTCTCTTAACTGTCTAGTTTGAAGGCTTCCCTGGCATTCCTATAAACTTTCATATTTTAACTTTATTGGATTTTTGTTGTCCGACTGTAGTTCTTATGGTTTATAACTTTGCAGATATTTCTGTTATAGGTATTAATCAAGAAAAGCTATGACCGTACCAAACGTCAGCGTCGTAGAAACTGGAAACTGAAAGAACTTGCAAGAGATAGAGAAAACATGGATACAGATGATGAAAGGTCCCACTTTTCTTTTAACCTTAAATGTTGTCTTAGAGAAAATCCTTAGAATAAATTGATTTTATATTGTAAAGAAATAGGCATCACACAGTTAGTTGATCCTTGCACTCAGTATTAAGATTTCTATTGGATTTCTATCAAGGTATTGATGGAATAAATTTAAGAGAATGTAACACAGATTAGTAATTATTTCCTGAGTTATTACCTTGTAATTACAGTGTTGATGTAAATAATTCAGTTCAAAAGTCAAAATATAATAAATAACAAGAATATCACAAATAGCAGATGAGTACTTACGATTTGAGATAAAAAGAAAACAGCTTTTTGAGATCAAATGTTATTTCCAAAACAACCAGAAGCAAGATAATGTATTCTAAAAAAGATTTTTGTATGACTCAAAGTGGTCTTAATGATAGTGAAATGAAGAGTTTATATAAAACTTACGAAATGTGAATTAGGAAACAGCAGTATTTCTGAAATATAATCTCACAGTTATAATATGTGTAAATATACAACTGTCAATTAGATTCTGTAAGTATGGTTTCACTGCTTCATCTATAAAGTGAAAGTGTATTTCAACTTGGCCATAAAACTTTTTTGGGAGGGATATCTTCTCATTGTCTTATATTTAACCTCACCTTTATATTCAGCTGGTTTTTTTTTTTTAATCATGTAATTTTGAAAGAAATGTTTTCAGCCTATTAGTATTGAATTGGCATCCATATTTGACTTTTGTTTTTTTAAAGATGGTAATATGTAGAGCACATTACCTTGCAGTGCTGAAAATGAAGAGAACTTCATACTTTTCTTGGTGAAAGTGAAATATTTAAATTTTTTTTTATCCTATAGGCAATACCAAGATTTCCTTGAAGATCTTGAAGAAGATGAGGCAATTAGAAAAAACGTCAACATCTATAGAGGTTGGTGTTTTAGGAGTGTTGAAGTCATATATTTTACCAGGGAGAGTATTTTGGGATCTTAAACTTTAATCCTTATACGTTACTTTTATTGTAAATTTTTTAAACTGCTGTCATCAAACTTTTACGAAGAAGAAATTACTTATAGAATAGTTAAACTTACTACATTGTTTGCTATACTATATTTAATATCATTTTTTTTCCTAGCATGATAGCTTCTTTACTGGTAGAAATTTATTTATACATTTATTCCGTCCATTCATTCAGTGAATATTTGAATGCCAGCCCTAGGTAAAATACAAGAACTTCTAATACCATATAGTTAGATAATAATATTAATGGTAGGGGCAGAAATTTATCTAATTTCATATTTGTATTTATTTGAAATCCTTTTTATTTTTTCCTTAGATTCAACTATACCTGTGGAGAGTGACACAGATGATGAAGGAGCACCTCGAATTAGTTTGACTGAGATGCTTGAAGATCTTCATATTTCCCAAGATGCCACTGGTGAAGAAGGTGCATCAATGATGACATAATGAGATTATATTATAGACTGTACATCTGTGGGCTCAGGAAGTTGGAACAAAATGACCTTTTCTATGTATTGCTTCTGTGCTTCCATATGGAGAAATTTAGTTTTAGATCTGAATAAATATAACTATTTTGATTGTTTAAGCACTAAAAAGGATTGATAATTTTGAAGTTCTAGATAATAAAAGATTCAGAAGGATATAATTGTTGTTGATACTTGGGCCAATTTATGTGTGCAGTTTTATCACTTTGCTTTTTTAAAATATAAGCTACTATACTATTTTTATATATTATAGTGCTAGATTTAAAAGCTCAAATGTTGTGATTCCTTAGATGTTAACTAAATATTCAAGTATAAAACAGCTTTCACATTCTTTTTATGTTGATGGTTTTATGAGCATATGGAAGGTCATTTTAAAAAATTTATATATGTATATATATATTTAGTTGTAGATGGACACAATATCTTTATTTTGTTTATTTATTTTTATGTGGTGCTGAGGATTGAACCCAGTGCCTCACATGTGTAAGGTAGGCGCTCTACCACTGAGCCACAACCCAGTCCTGGAAGGTCATTTTTAACATGAACTTTTTAAGCACTTTGATTCACTTCAGATCATTTTTATGTCCTTAGTGAAGGAAAATTGGGATTCAGTTTGTCACTGGACACTCAAAAGGGAAGTTAATCTTTTTTTTAATTTCTTTATAAAATTAACATTTTCAAAAGCTTTTTTTGTGTGGCGCTGGGGATCAAACCTGGAACTTGGCACTTGTTTGCTAAGCAGGCACTCAGCCACTGAGTTATATTCGCAGTCTTGCAGAAGTTTTTAAACATCAACTTTTACTGTAATATAAAGAAATACAAAGAAAATGTTTACATCTTTGTAGCACATATGGAGTGGTTATTTAAAGAGCAATTTGTTCTTTTTTTTTTTTTTGCTTGGGCCAATAGCTTAGGGTAGTAGTCTGTTTATGTCATAAAAAGTCTTTCTATTACTTCAAAGAGTTTGCTTTTAAAATTTTGGTTTACAGATTGAGAAAAAAAATTCTCTCTGTAAATTTCTATCATTGAACACATCACTATCAAAAAGAATATTAGATTTCAGCATGTAGATGGTAAACTAATACAAATGAAGTACATGCTTTAAAAACTGTGTATCAGATTTGAATGTAGAATGCATTACACATGCTGAAGAAAGAGACTTGGCTTGAATTTTAGTATTACAATTCTATTTCTGTAGCAGCAGATCTTACTATACCAAACTAAGTGCTACTTCATTAATTATATGCTTTCTGTTAAATAAAGAGATTGAGCAAGTGCTGAATGGAATCTTTCCTTTTTTAAGATCGAATTCCCAATTTTGAAGTTATGAATGAAAGCCTGAACTTTCTAATTGGTTCCTTTTCTGTCGGCATATTTAGTTGTACATGTAAAAGGCATATGCTATTCTTGATGATAGACTAGTGGGGATGGCGTGTCTTTAGTTCTTTATAGTTGAGCATGGCCTCAACAATTTCTTCTATGTCAAGATGTTTAAAATCATGAAAATAAAAATAGCCCTCCCTATTTTGTGTCCTTGAAATGGTTATTGTCATATTTACATGAGAGAGTATCATGCATTTTTCCAAAGTGGAATTGTTATGTTATTCAAGTACTTGTCATATGTTATTTTCCCAGTGAAAAATTTAGTATCTAATTTATTTAGTCTTATTTATTTACTTATTTACAGTACTGAAGAATGAACCCAGGTCCTCAAACATGTTAGGCAAGTGCTCTACCACTGAGCTATAGCCTTCCCTACTTTTTAAAAAATTTTATTCTGTAACAAGATCTTGCTAAGTTGCCCAGACTGGCTTTGAACTTGTGGTCCTTCTCCCTTAACCTTCTGAGTAGCTAGAATAATAGGTATGTGCCATGCCAAGTAGTCTTATTTATTTTGATACTGAGGTTGAACTCAGGGGTGATGTACCACTGAGCTATACCTTAGCCCTTTTTTATTTTTATTTTGAAATAGAACCTCACTAACTTGCCCAGGCTGGCCTCAAAGTTGTAATCCGCATGCCTCAGCTACCTGAGTCACTGAAATTATAGGTGTGTACCACCAAACCTGGCCAATTTTATTTATTTTTGATGTTTTATCTTTATGAGTATTGAAATCTGCTAGTTGGAAGAGACTGTGATTAGGCAAATGAATTAAAAAAAGTTTTCAAGACCTTACCCAGAGTTAAGCAGCCTTGATAAATTTATCATTTTAGAGTATGGTTCTCATACTCAAGATATTTAGAAATATCCCAGAATTGATATGGGTTAAGAAGGCTATTATTATTTTTTTTTTTTTAAGAGGGAGAGAGAGAGACAGAATTTTTTTTTTTAATATTTTTTTTAGTTTTCGGCAGACACAACATCTTTGTTTGTATGTGGTGCTGAGGATTGAACCCGGGCCGCATGCATGCCAGGCGAGCGCGATACCGCTTGTGCCATATCCCCAGCCCAAGAAGGCTATTATTAATCAAATGCACAAGAGACTAACTTGTAACATTTATAAGTATGACTAATTTACAAGTCAGTATGATCATTATCTTAGTGTAGCCAGACCTGTACTTGAAGCTCCTGTGTTATAGTCAAAGGTCACTGATGAGCAAGGAAAGAGATTGAAGCCAAGAGTTGCCTATGTAATTGAGACTTGTAACAGTGTCAAGCTGATTCCTTGCCACAATAGAACACAGGAACTCAGGAAATCCAGACTGATGGGACATGCCTCCCTGATTAGTACTGTGTCAGTGCCAGAAGTTATCATAGAGTCTTAATGTTAGTAGATGTGTTTATGTTGATTCCATATTTAGATTATTTGCTTTATTATTTCTAGCTTGCTTGGCCTGTTACTTCTAGCCCAATGAACATTTACTTTTTAAAATAATTTTTCCATAACTTCATACTTATGAAGTTATGGAAATACTACAAAGGTGTATGGAAAATACTACAAAGGTGGCTGGGGATATGGCTCAGCGGTAGAGTGCTCACCTTGCATGTTCACGTCCCTGGGTTCGATCCTCAGCACCACATATAAATAAATAAAGTTATTGTGTCCAACTGTGACTACAAAAACAAATAAATAATTTAAAAAAATAGTATTTTTAAAAATACTACAAAGAATTCTTAAATACTTTTTATCCAGATGTGCTAAATTTTACCTCATTTACTTTCTTTTCCCTTCTTACTAATTATTTTTTTACTTAACCATTTAGAGTAAGATACAGGTTGGGTGTAGCTCAGAGTTAGAACCCTACCTGGCATGTACAAGGCCCTGTGTTCAGTTCCCTGCATCACTAAAATCAAAAAGTAACATACAGACATGATGCTTCTTTACCTTCTTAAGTATTTTAGTGCTTACCTTCTCTAAAAACAAGGAATCCTGTAATCGCAATGCAATGTTCAGAATCAGAAAATTATCATTGACTCAATACTGTTATCTAATCAGGAAACTATTTGGAGGTTTTGTCCCAATAAGGTATTTATAAAACAACAAATGTGAGATTGTACATTATATTAGATTCACATACCTCTTTTGTCTACTTTAATCTGGACCAGTTCCTAAGTGTGTGCTTTACGGAAATGACATTTTTAAAGAGTTCACGCCAGTTATTTTATAGAATGGCCTCAGTTTGGCTTTGTCTCGTGTTTTCTCATGATTTGATTCAGGTTATGCCCTTTGGCAGGACTACTCCAGAAATCATGCCAAATTCTCAATTCATTATATTAGGGGACATGTGCTTTTAATTAGTCCAGATGTTCCCAAATCTCCTTGGCTTATTAGCTGGATTTCTTTCATAAGGAAGAGCATCATAGGAGTGTGGATGCTAGGATTTTTTTTTTAAATGTTTATTTTTTAGAAGTAGTTAGACACAATACCTTTATTTTATTTATTTATTTTTATGTGGTGCTGAGGATTGAACCCAGGGCCTTGCACGTGCTAGATGAGCGCTCTACCGCTAAGCCACAACCCCAGCCCCAAGGATTTTTAATCTCATAAGATTTGTTAATTTTCATTGATTTAAAAATAATTCATTTCAATTTACAGATACTGAAGTTTGCTCTTTGATGTGCAGGTCTGAATTTTAAAACAGATTATGTAATCAAAATGGAGAACAATTCTAACATCACCCTCTCCCCCGCCCCCACAAAATTTGCTACTCCCCTTTTCTTTCTTTTTTTTTTTTTTTTTTTTAACAATTGATAATCAATTTATTAAAACAGTTGACTTAGGCATCTGCAATGGTGATTTCGACCTTCACTCCTGGCTCAATACTGATGAAAGTAATCTGCTTAACAATCTCAGAAGGACTGTGCAAAGTCAATGAGTCCTTGTGGATTCTCATCTGAAAAGGATCCCAGGTCTTGGAACCTTCACCACAAGATGTTTTTCTTTTAGTGATTCTCAAAGTCTTAGTAGGCATGCAAACAGGTCCTTTCACTTTGAGATTCTTTTCCTTTATGCCTCTGATCAAGTCAGCATACACTTTGTCAAGTGATTTCACATTGCGGCTGGTAAGGATAATTCTAATATAATGAATCACTATCTGTTCTACGGGTGCCTTTCTGTTTTCTTTAAATGCCATGACTGTGGTGCAGCTTCCTGACCTACTTGTTACTCAGCGAGAGAGAACAGTGGTGAGTCAGGAGCAGAAGCTGGCAGCATGGTGCTCTGCTGCACTCAAAACCACATTGCTTTCAAAAAGGCTACCCCCTTTTTAAGCCTTTTCCCTGAGTTTCCTTGGCAATTTCTGATCTTATTTCTTCCAAAATAATGTGGCTTTCTGAATTTTTTTTTTTAATTTAACCGTGAGATTCATCCAAAGTATTGTATATATCAAGAGTGGTTCCTGTTTATTTCTGAATCATATTGAATTGTACAGATGAATCACAATTTATTCTTCTGTTGAGGCATATTTGAATTGTTTCTAGTTTTTGATTATTAGTAGTAATTGCTAAGAACATTTCTATAAAGATTTTTTTGGGGGGTGGTACCAGGATTGAACTAAGAGGCAGTTGGCCGCTGAGTCACATCATATCCCTACTTTTTGTATTTTATCTAGAGATGGTCTCACTGAGTTAGTTGCTTAGCGCCTCGATTTTGCTGAAGCTGGCTTAGAACTTGCGATCCTCCTCCTGTCTCAACCTCCCGAGCTGCTGGGATTACACATGTTCGCCATCACACTCAGCTAGGAATGTGATTGTTGTATTTTATAGTAAGAATGTTTAAAAAGGTATGTTTATAGTAAGTATATAAATATGTTTATAGTAAGTACAGTAAGTATGTTTTTTAAAGTCAGCCCAACTGTTTTCCAAAGTGTATTATGTCATGCTTTCCCACCAGCAATGTATGAGAACTTTGGTGACTACATTCTCACCAGCGCTTTGTATTGTCAAGTTGTTTTTTTTTTTTTTTTAAAGACTGACTTAACAGGTATCTTTTTGTGATTTTAATATGCATTTTCCTAATGACCAATAATACTGGGTATCTTTTTATATACTTTTTTTGTTACCTGTATATTTTTGGTAAAATGGCTGTTCAAATCTTTTGTCTATTTTAAAAAATTGGTTTGTGTCTTAGTTTGAGCTACTATAATTACCTTGGGCTGGGTGGTTTAAACAACAGAAACTTAACTTTTCACAGCTTTAGAGGCTAGAAAGTCCAAGATGAGGTATCAGCATAGTCAGGTTCTGGGTGAGGCCTCTTCCTTCTGGGTTTTCATATGGCAGAGAACCAAGTGCACTAATTCCTTCATGAGATTCTACCTTTTTGCTTTAAAACCTCCCAAATGGTTACTTACTACCACTTTAGCATTAAGGTTTCAAATATGAATTTGGTAGGAACCTAAACAGTTCATAGCAGGTTTTTATTTTCTTGTGATGTTTATTTATTCATTTATCTGGTGCTGGGATTTGAACTCAGGGGCAGTCTTTATTTTGAGACAAGAGCCTTGCCAAATTGTCCAGGCTGGCTTTGAACTTGAATTCCTCCTGCCTCAACTTCCTGAATAGCTAGGATTTTAGGCGTGCACCATTGCACCCAGCCATGACTTGTTTTTTTATTCTTAAATTCACATCCCAGAATTTACCAGTGAATAAGTACCCCTTCAAACTAGGTCTTGTGTCTTTTGGAAAGGTGCTTCAAAGTATTTCATCTTGTTCATGGATGCTGATACAAGGTAACTCTTCGGGTAGGTTTTGTATTTCTCTACTCAGGCCCTACCTGCAATCAGCTTGGCTTATTTTGCTTCATAAGGACCAATGTACTTTAGAAATAGGGCTGCCTCAGTTCAGTCATATGTGCTTTAGAAATTCTGAAATGGTTCATGAAAAGCAACAGGTGTAAAAGCTATTAATTCTCAGCTTATTCATTCTGTCGCATGTTGAAGTAACTTGACCAGTGGGGTGGTGAACTGTGATGAGGGCAAGAAATCAGTCTAGATCCCTCTTTAAAGTAGTGTGATGAGAATATTCAATTTAGTTCTTAACTTCATATATGTTGAAAGAATTACCTTATTGCCTAAGGGAAAGATGATTCCAGATATCTTTGGACAAGACAAGATCTGTAGTTATTAGAAGTGTTTGAGCAGTCACTACGTTTCTTGTGTAGCTTTCAGTGCTGCTTGTATTGTTTCATCTGATGGAAGTTTTTTGTTGTTGTATTTGTTTTTTTTCTCTAAGTTAACAGTATAGTGGTGCTTGTCATGCATTGTCTTCCTGACAGTTTCCATAAATACAGGTCTTTTAACCTATACTGACAATATTGTGAAGTACTTTTTTTAATTAATTTTTTTATTAGCTATTCATGATATTACAATGATCTTGGCAATTCATACATTTGAATCATTGGAGTATAATTTCTCATTTTTCTAATTGTACAGATTACAGAATCACACTGGTCATAGAGTCACCTATAAACATACAGCAATCACAATGTCTATTCTATTCTGCTGCCTTTCCTATCCCCCCTACTCCTCCCCTCCTCTCCCATCATTTCTCTCTATCCAATCTAATGTGACACACTTTTTTTTCTTTTTCTCATCACAACATCATAAATGTATTCTGTATAATGATGAGGTTCTCCTTCCATCTTCCGTGCAACTCCCCTTCTCCCTCTTTTTCCCTCCCACCTCTCTTCCCTATTTAGTGGTAGTCTTCTTCTCATGCTCTTCCTCCCTATCCCATTTTGAGTCACCCCCATTATATCAGAGAAGACATTCGGCATTTGTTTTTTTAGGGATTGGCTAACTTCACTTAGCATAATCTGCTCTAATGCCATCCATTTCCCTGCAAATGCCCTGATCTTGTTATTTTTTAGTGGTGAGTAATATTCCATTGTGTATAAATGCCACATTTTTTTAATCCATTCATCTGTTGAAGGGCATCTAGGTTGGTTCCACATTCTAGCTATTGTGAACATTGGTGTGGCTGTATCCCTGTAGTATGCTCTTTTTAGGTCTTTTGGGTATAGTCCGAGAAGGGGAATAGCTGGGTCAAATGGTGGTTCCATTCCCAGCTTTCCAAGGAATCTCCATACTGCTTTCCAAATTGGCTGCACCAATTTGCAGTCCCACCAGCAATGTATGAGTGTACCTTTTTTCCTCCTGAATCCTCACCAGCACTTATTGTTGTTTGACTTTATAATGGCTGCCATTCTTATTGGAGTGAGATTGTATCTGAGAGTAGTTTTAATTTGCATTTCTCTGATTGCTAGAGATGGTGAGCATTTTTTCATGTATTTGTTGATTGATTGTATATTCTCTTCTGAGAAGTTTCTGTTCAAGTCCTTGGCCCATTTGTTGATTGGGTTATTTGTTTTTTTGTTGTTTAACTTTTTGAGTTCTTTGTATACTCTAGAGATTAGAGCTCTATTGTGAAGTACTTTAAAATGATATATGTATTAATAATTTTATGAAGCGCTAAACAAGTAATTCTGTTTGATAAGGACATAAAAATATGTTTTGGAGTCTTATTACCTGCCACTTACTAACCATGTAACTTAAAGAACACTTGTTTCCTCAATACTATCCCCTGTCCCCCCAGGGTTAGGCAGACATTTATTTGTCAGGCTGACAGAAAACAGTTTACCTGTAGACTAAAAGCAAATATGGCTTGGGATAAAATAATTGCAGGTAATGCAGGCTTCCATCACAATCCTTGCTGTTAAAGATTAAGATTGAAGTGGGAATTTCAGTTTTCAGAGAGGATATTTTCAGATATCCCTTCCTTGCCACTGGTTACATTGGGCCCATCTCAGAAAAAGCAAGTGGTGTATATTACAAGTTAACAAACAAATAGTTCATTTAAAAAAAGGATAGTGTTCACTACACAGTATTGCTAAAAATTTTAGCATAGTCAGTATGTGATCAAATATAATTATTCAACAAATAGTATCGTCTTTTGAAGTTTATTATGATAGCTATAGTAATAGATTGAGAAGAAAATCTTATGTTCTAGAAAATGTATGTGGTACAAGGACTACAAAGACAAAAATTATCCATAATGCCACCACAGGAGATAATCACTGTTTAATTTGACATATTTCTTTTTCAATAGACCTTATTTTTTAACAGTTTTAGGTTTATAGGAAAATCAAGACGGTCTAAGTGTTCTCATATGCTTTATTCAGTTTCCCCTATTAACATCAGTATAATACTTTTGTTGTAATTTATCAGCCAATATTGATAAGTTATTATTAACTGAAGTCCATAATTTAATTAGAGTTCTATAGTTCTCACTTTAATGGTTAGAACTTTTTTTCTTTTCCAGAGTCTTATCCAGGGTACCATATTGAATTCTACTGTCATATTTTCTTATGTTTCTCTTGATGATGGCAGTTTTTCCTTGTGATAACCTCGTGATTTTGAGGAGTACTGGTCAGATATTTTATTCCCCACTGTTGGAATATGCCTAATGAATTTCTCATGATAACACTGGGATTACATGTTATTAGGAAGAAGCCTAAGGCAGAGTGTCATTTTCATGGTGTAATCAAGGGAACATATATAATCAAGATTTTTCATAGTTGATGTTGACTTTCAGTTGACTGAGGTAGTATTTGTCAGGCTTCTCCATTGAAGAGTTGCTCTTGTTTCCCACTTTCTGTACTGTACACTTTGGAAGGAAGTCACTGTGTGTAGCCCATATACCTAAGAGGTAGTGAGTTATGTTAATCCCACCTTAACAGTAGGAAATCTTCATAAACTTTATTTGAAATTCTTCTTGGAAGATTAACTTATTCAATCATTTATAGCAGTATGGACTCATGGATACTTACTTTGTATTTTGAGTTATAATCTGATACTATTTGAATCATTCTAGTTTTGGCCATTGTGAACTCTTTATAAGTTCTATTCTGTGCTCTTATGACATTCTCCAACTGGAGAATGTTGTTAATGTATGTGTGTACATATGTGTGTGTGAGCTGAACATTTCCTTACATTCTGTTGCTACAAATTGCTGCAGACTCATCTTGTATATTTATTTCCCTAGTATCATCCATTTTTCCAAGGTCTGGTTTCACTTACTGGAGAATGGTTTTAGAGACCATTATCTAGGTACTAGGTATGCTTGCTGCTACTGAGTATCATTTATTTCCTCTCAACTGACAGAGCAAAATGATGCCTTTTCACTAACCTGTGTATTTAAGTATATTTATAAATGCATCTATATGTAACCATTAGTATCTACATGAAAAATCTAAGTCCATACTGATGTCTCCAAGTCAAAGTAATTACCAGATGGGTCAGTCTAGCTTTCTCCCTGTGTTTATCTGTAAAATCCCACTTCAATAGTAAAAAACCTGGTTCCTGTCTGTCATCCTTTTACTTACTTGTTCAATTTCACAGTACAAGTATAATAGTATCAGAATTGTTAACATATATCCTGTGGAAAAAAAACTTTATTAACTTTATTAAGTAAAGTTTATGTGCTGGTTCTTTTTGCCTTTAGCCTCATAGACTGTATGCATTTCCAGAGTTTTTTAGGTCATCATCTTTCCCCGTCCCCTTCAGCAAGGTTGTTTGATACATTTATAATACAATTAGTCATGCCATTTTGAATTCTTTCCTGGATTCACCTGATGTTTTTATTTTATTTTGATATAAGGTCTCATACATTCAGTATGATCTCACCTCTGTGTGTTATGTGTAAGTAAATTGCAAATATATTGCATATATTGCAAGTAAGTATATGAAAAAGATGCTCATGGTTTGTCTTAAGAGAACTGCAAATTAAAACAACATCAGATTCAACCACATACCTTTCAGATTCATTAAAATAAAAAACCTGACAAAACCAAATGCTGATAAGAATACAGCAACAGGAACTGTTGCAATGGAAATTCATAGTGGCATTAGCCACTTAGAAGACAGTTTGGCAATCTCTTCCAAAGTTAGACATAGTTTTACCATAAGACCCAGAAATCATGTTTTAGATATTTACCCAACTGATTTAAAAACTTATGTTCACAAAATAACTTACCCATGAATGTTTATAGCAACTTTATTCATAATCACCCAAAGCTGGAAGTAACCAAATGTTTTTGGTTGAATGGATAAACATAAATGGATAAACCATGGGATTTATTTAGAAGAATTCCATAAAAGGATGCATTTAAAAAGTTGTTATTGTTAATGATAGCAAAAGGGAAGAGGAGGATATTAAGTATGGGAAAAGAGAGTCCTTATCTTCCATGAGGCTATGAGATGGCAGCAAAGGACTAGAATTTTTCAGTTTTGGTAATCTAGGGGACTCTGGTGTTGGAAAATAAAAAGTTTTTTTAAATTTTTTTTTTTATTAGGAGTGTTCAGAGCTGTGAATATTCACAATAACATTCTTTGTCACTATATATTTGGGAATAAGTTGAAACTCATAATATGAGTTAAGTGCAGACTTGGCAGTTTGAGGAAAAAAGCCATCTAATAGCCTCTAATTTTCGACTCTAATCACCAATGGCCTATACTTTTCCCCATGGTTCTATGATTTGAGAATTTCCAGTTTAAGCAAGAATAAGAGGGGATATAGCACAGTTGGTAGTGAGCTTGCCTCACATGCACAAGGCCCTGGGTTCAATCCTCAGCACAAAAAAAAAAAGTTACAAAAACCCTTGGGGGATATAGCTCAAAGGTAAAACACCTTTGGGCTCAATCCCCAGTATCAAAAACAGTAATGATAATAATGTTTCTGAAAATCTTTAAAAATGGGAGTTCATAACCCACTTGAATCAAAGTGTGAAATATGATGTATCAAGAACTATGTAATGTTTTGAACAACCAACAATAAAAATTAAAACAAAAAGAATAAGAGAAATGTTTTTTTTTAATATTTTTAAAGAAATTTTAAGTAGGTGATATGGCTTGTCTTATTAGTTCTTTTAGTATTTCAAAATGCTTTATGATGAGAGACTGTCAAACATGGACATTAGGTCAGGTAATATCTTCACCTGACTTGGCATTCCCCTCTAATTAAACCATGAAAGTTTAGCATCACATCTGTAGTGGAACATAGGACAACTTATTTAATTTTATCCTGAGTAAATGAATGAATTTGTCAAGAAAGAAAGGAGACTGGTCATGTCACTTGATTTTATAACAATTTTTCACATTTTTCTTTTCCTAAGAAATGAAGATATAAATAAACACATTTTCTTAAAAAGAGAAAGCCCAAGCCAGGTGTAGTGGTGCTTGTGTGTAATCCCAGTGGCTCAGGAGGCTGAAGCTGAGGCAGGAGGATCTCGAGTTCAAAGCCAGCCTTAGCAACTTAGCAAGGTCCTAAGTAACTCAGTGAGAGTTTGTCTCTAAATAAAATATAAAAAAGGAGCTGGGGATGTGGCTTAATGTTTAAGTGCCCCAGGGTTCAATCCTCAGTACCAATAAATAAATAAATTAAATAAACAAACAAATAAATAAAAGCAAAAGCCTACAAACATTATTTAGCTGTCTTTCCCATATTGTAACATTTCTTCAACATGGCACAATGTAGAAGAATAATTTTACTCACATATGTGTGAAAGGAAGTTTAAAACACTGCTAAGTACATAGACTCAGGAACCAGAAGTCTTGGGTTCAAATCCTAATTCCTACTTGATAGCTGTTTCCCTTTGGAAAGTGTTTCCTTTCTATGTGACTGAATCACATTTGCAAAGTAGAAATTCCATTGTTTAAAATTGTGAAGTCCAATTATTGTGAAATTAATAACACAGCTTTATTTTTCAGATGGTCTGACAAAAAGGGGCCAGAAATACAAAAAGGAAGATCAGAAGGACTGGAGCAATTATAAAATAAGATGTAGCAGTGCTACTCAGATATCAGAAGCTGCATATCCCTTGAATCAACTTACTACTGTGATATCAACAGCACTGTTAGAATCGGGCCTGGACTTGCTGAGGGGGTGTCATTTAGTCAACAAGTGCTGCCTCTGTCCCAGCTCCTCCATTCCCATATCAATTCACACATTGGGAGTTAGGAACCTTTCTCTTTTAGCCTTCTCAATCCCTTCAGTACCTAATAGGAAGCTACTTGTCAAAAGACCCTGAAAATGTAGTTTGATGTCTTCCAGCTCCAGATGTTCAGAAGAGTATATAGCAGGGTAGATAGACTGAAAAGCCACAGATAAATAACCTGTGCAAAGACTTCGTACATATGCACAGAATCTGTATTTTTTTGTAATCTGCAGCTATCTCTAGGAAGAAGAACTTGGGCTGGTGTACAGCAGTGGGGGGATATATTTTTTATTCTTTGCCATTTGGGGTTTGTTTTTAAGGTATTTAGATCACAGAATTGTACTCATTTCACAGCACACATTTTGGCTCATGCAAATTATGCCCCTTTCTTTCTTCCATTGTTACCCATGCCATGGGTGTCTTGCTCCCATATTTTATCTGCATTGAAATTCTTAAAAGATATATAATAAGTTATATTTAATGCTGTTATACTAAAACGTTTTTTTTCACTTAACATTAGTGTTTGAGATGGATCAATAATACTGTTTATAAATTTGGTTCAGTGTGTTTTGCTGCCTGGTATTCTGCCATATGCATATAACTACATTTTCTCTATTTTCCTATTGTTGGTATCTAAGTTGCGTGTACCTGTCTTGCATGTAAGCTGCAACAAACAGTCTAATCCCTGTTTTCTTGTGGATCTGTCCAGAGTCTTCGGAATGTATATACCCACTATGGTAGACAGCCTCTGAAACAGCTCTCAGGGTTCTCATTTCCTAATATTCATGCTCTTGTTTAATTTTTCTTTTATTTTAGGCTAGATCTAGTGATTCTTCTCTAACAAATTGAATGTGGCAAACGTGGTGATATGTTACTTACAAAATTAGTTTACAGGAACATTATGACTCTGTCTTGCTTTCTATTTCTCATTCTCTTTTTTGAGAGCCCTTACTCTAGAGGAAACAAGCTGCCCTGTTGTGAACTGCCCTATGAAGGGATCCATGTGGCAAGTAACTGATATCTGTAGCTGATATTCAGCAAGGCCCTAAGACTTGCCAGCAGCCAAGTAAGCAAGCTTGGAAATGGATCTTCTGAGGACTTTGAAAAGGTTCACTGACCCTTGAGATGACTACAGCCCCAGCTGACCCTCGATTGCAGTCTTCTGATGCACAGATAGTAAGGTAAGTCACATCTGGATGACTGACCCACAGAAACTTTGCAAAAATTAACATTTGTTGTTTTTACACACTAAATTTTAGGGTACTCTGTTACATAGAAATAGATAATTAGTATACTGATGAATGTGATTGCTATTTGTAAGATATGTGTATACTGAACCAAGAACTACCAGATACCTTTCCTACCATCAGTTCATGAGGATTTCTATTTTCTTACTCTTTTCATTAATGCCAAAACTCCCCCGCCCCTAATTTTTGCCAACTTGGTATGTGTAAAGCAATATATAAAACATACTTTGTTTATTTGGTTACATGCTGAGTATCCTTTCATATCACTTGCTAGTTATTTGGGATTTTCTTTCTGATACATATTTATTATTTAATCTTTCTTGAATTTTCCTGTCTTTCTTGTTAATTTGAAGAAATTTCTTATATAAATAGTCCTTATTGAATTAAGACATTGAAAATATCCCATCTAATAAATCTGCATATAATAGCTTCTGTTAAACAGAAATATTTCATTGTGATGGTTTTAACCATAAATTCTTTTTCCTAAGGTTTGTGCTTCTCTAAGCCTTGTTAGGCAGAACCACCAAATTTTTCAAATAAAGTTCTTGGCATTAAATACTGTTGAATGAATTGAGATGTATTTAAAAAATATAGATAAACTGATTATCTACTATTGCCCATATCGCTTGAATTTTCTTTGCAATACCAATGTCAATTATTATTATTTTTTATTGCAAATAATGTGGTAACTGTTAACACATTCATAAATCCATATAAAAGGTGTGGAATCAGAAGAACCTAATAAGGGTGAATTGATGCTTCAGTCTCAAAATTCCAGAAATGGTAATAATAACAAAGCATGTTGCAAAATACTTTTTTTAAAATGTGGTTTTCTACCTTCTCCAGGGTGAAGAGGAAAAGCCCCAAATCCTTTTAATAATTTTAATTAAAATGGCCACCAGATGGCACCAATGCCTGGTAAGTACTTATAAAAATCAGAAGCATTGTTCTCACATTTATCTTAAAATCTGTTAAAGTATAAATGTATTGACAATGTAATTAAGGAGATAATACTTGCCCCTCCATGGTAAATTAGCCTTGAAGAAATCCCCTTATGAGGCTTTAGGTTGGGTGAAATGTATATCCTTTGTGGTTCTGTAGTGAATAGTACTTACTGATTCCTCTGTAATTATTACTTGTGATTATTTTTTTCATCTGAGGTAGAGATCAGGACATTTTCACTTGTACTAAACTCTGAATAGTGTGGCTTTTATGTATTTTTCTAGTGATCTCTGGGTTATGACTTAAAGTCAGGTTGGGGAGAAATAAAATCTAAAATGTAGACTTGCCAATTTAAACAGGCCTTTCAATGTTTATAACAACTATAGATTTGGGGAAATAATGGAAATGAACATTTTAGTGCTTTAATTTCATGTATTGAATTGATAATAAAAAAATAGCCAATAATGTCTATTTCATTTACTGGACTGAACTACAAAACCCATTTCTTTTTGGAAAGGGCCACAGAGACACTTAGGATTCTTAAAAGGTACATTTATTTATGAATTAATATGTCCAAGGACCATAAAACTGAATTCAAAGCAACCACCTGAACTCCAAATATGAGGTTTTTAAAAAACCATGTATCCTGAATGGCACTAATGAGGCTCAGGCTCTGACTGTGATATTTGATTATCCTCCAAAGGTTTCTATTGGCTCTCTTTCTCTCATCTTCTTAGAAGTGGCATCTTCCCTGTGTTACTGGAGCAATGAGAGGCACAGCCCAGTATTAGGCTTTCCCTCCTTGGAAAACATATGTCTAGAACCTGCTGTTCACTTGCAGCTGTAACTGATAAGATTTTACTATTGAATGTATATATATCTCCTCACCCCCAGTACTGAGGTTAGAACCCAGGGTCCTCTACTACTAAGCTACATTCCCAGCCCTTTTTAAAATTTTTTATTATTTTTTAAAAAGTATTTATTTATTTAGTACTGGGAATTAAACCCAGGGACACTTAACCACTGAACCACACCTGTAGCCCTTTTTATATTTTATTTAGAGACAGGGTCTTCCTAACTTGCTCAAGGCCTTGCTAAATTGCTGAGGCTGGCTTTGAACTCACAATCCTCCTGCCTCAGCCTCCTTAAATCTCTGGGATTACAGGCTTGTGCCACCAAGCCTGGCCCCCTTTTATTTATTTATATTTTTTTATTTTGAGACTGGGTCTCACTAAATTGCTCAGGCCCCAGGCTGGCCTCAAACTGGTAGCTTCCTGTCTCTGCCTTTCAAGATGCTACGAAGGCAGGCATGTACCACCACACTTGGTTTATTAAATACGCTTTTAAAAATAATCAATACCCACATTTCCTTGAATGTGATTAGTGAAGCCATAGCCCTTCAAGAAAGTACTTGGAGAAAAAAAGTGTTCTGTCCTTGTTTTTAATTCCCAGCTTACTTTATCATATTAAAGACTCTCTTGAAGCCCTGCAGTAGTGGTTTCCAATGAATGGTACTACTCCCGGGGGATGGTTTGTAAATTGGTAGGAGTGTTTTTGTTATCTCGTTGATTGGCCCTGGAACTGTGGGTGGACACTACAGTCCCATGAAATTAAGAGTTATCCTTCACCCTCTGGGACTTCTGTTTGTCCTGATAGTCTTATGGCTGTATATAATTAAGAGTATTACCTAACTTTGTTTACATATAAACAGAGAGTAGTTGAGATTTTATAACAGACACTGAATGTTTATGAATGTAATAATTATATAAACCAAGAGAAGACTGTATTTTGTTTTGCTTTGAACTTTACCAAGAATTATTCACTATTTTCAAAGGGTATAGCACCAGCAATTTCACCAGTTGTACTTGAGTTGCTGACAGAGCATAACCAGGTAGTCTGTGTTTGTAGATGTCAAGTTGGAGATGATTCTTCTTTTTTTTATTTTTTATTTCTTACATACATGACAATAGTAGAATGCATTACAATCATAATTATCCATTCACGGCACAATTTTTCATAACTCTGTATATAAAGTATGTTCATGCCAAATTATGCCATTATACATGAGCTCTCTTATTTTTTTTTTTTTTTGCATTACAATTCTTAATACACCTTTATACCACAATGTATCATATTTCTGTTTGTACATACGGTATGTTGACACCAAATTCACATCTTCATACAAGTATTTTGTATAATGATGATGGTCTCCTTCCATCATCCATGCTATTCCCCTTCTCCCTCCTTTTCCCTCCCACCCCTATTTCCATTACCACCTGGAGATGATCCTTCATATAGAAAGAAACACCTGACCACTTTTCTATTTTGGTTTAGTTATACTCACGCATCTACATATTGTTGTGGGATTTTTGGAGATTATGTTTATGAAGGACATTCTTATGAATTTTGTTTCAGGATGATAAAGGAGGTGTTAGAAAGATACATGTTTACTGAAAGGATACTTTGGGTCTGTTAGGTCTGTGAACTACTATCCTAAGTAAAGAAATCTGGAAGAATTTTCTTATTCCAGCTAAATTTATTTGATAATAGAACATTTTTGTTTGATGCCTCTTGCCAAGCTTCCTTAAGTGATTTGCTGAGGTTTTCATTTGTCCTTCTAATTTGAGTGTACATTTATAACATCCATCATGTGTATTTTCAAGCTTGTATTAGTTAACAGAGATCAGAGCTGGAACTCAGACAAGACAAAACTACGAGAGGAGCCCAGAGTGGGGAAAGGTGACCCATATCTTATCTGAAGGCAGTGGTGAGCATGTGGGGGAACAGAAGTGAGGTGCAGTGAGACCAGCCTGTAAATGGAGATAAGATCCTACCAGAGGTGGCATTGTGTTCTCATATTTTGTGTGCTTGCAAGAGAGGATTTCAAGCAAGACTGGAGACTTAGTAAAAGTATAGCAATGTTTATTAGAAGGAGAAGAAGGGGGAAAAGATACTGTCAAAATAGGGAGAGACAACTCACTTTTTTGTGAGCTCATTTTTATTGGGGTAGGAGGGAACTTTTAACAATAGGATTACATAAGATTTCAGTCATTTTGGTTTGTGTAAAGGTCACAAAGGCCCTCTTTCATCTGGGTCCTGCCTGGATCAGGGTAACCTGTGTTTTTTTTTGTTTGTATTTTTTAATCAGAGAAGGAGTTTTTGGACATGCATTCCTCAACTTTGAGGGGGAAGAATAACCTTGGAAATAGTAAGGATTGTAACACATTATTATCTTTTTAGCCCAAAACTGGGTTAGAATGGCCTTTTGTGAGCTGCTTCAAAGAAAGACATGCTGAAGGTTAACAGGTGGGTTCAGTCTGTAGAATTAAGCCTTTAACTCCATGTTCCCACCACTTATGACTCCCTGCATTCAAGCATAGGAAGGTCTGCTTGCTCAAGGTTGAGCCCTATGTACTCTCCATACAAACAGATTAAGGACTTCCCTTACATGTTTCTTGATGCTTTAAAGGAATATCTGGATTTTTTTAAAAAAAGTTTCTGTTGTGATGAATTATTCCTATGGTCATCCATATTGTGATTTTAGACACTTAGAAGCCTGATATAAAGATAGTTTACTTTATATTCCTCTTACCACATGCCAAAGATAAATGCATCATAAAGAAAAAAGAAAGATAGGATGATTTGTTTTGAACATTCCACCAAACATTTTCATAAAGGATATAGTAGGTATTAAGAGGTTAGATGTTTTGAGGGTTAAACAGTCCACTACAGGAATTTGTCACCCAAGAAACTCAGAGAGAAGCACTTGACAAATTATATGTGGAGATGGCTAAACAAAATCAGTGTATTATAAAACTTTTCCTGTTGGCAACACTTGACCAAGATTAGGAAATCACAAGGTTGGGAATCAGCCTTCTTGTGCTCCTGCTTTGCTGTGAAACCTGGGAATGTAGTTAACCTCTGTTGATGTCTTACGTACCTCATCAGATTTAATAAACATCGTGACAAATGGGGGTGGGTATCTTAATGATGGAAATTTATTCATCATCTATGTCACAGTCCTCTCCCATGCTTGAAACCATGGGTAAGTCTGTGCTCAGGCCACAATTGAATAAAAGTAACAGGTCTATAGAATACCAAGAGGAACTAAAATTCAGGCTTCTGAATGACTACTTTAAAAATCCTTGGACTGGGGTGTAGCTCAGTGGTAGACCACTTGCCTAGCATGTATGAGGCCTGGGTTTTATCCCTGGTATTGAGGGAAAGCACTCACTTATCATGGAAATATTCCTGTTTCTCATATTTGAACATGGGAAAGCCCCAAACTCCTCAAACCCTATTGTTTGGCAAAGAAGTAGTATACAGAAACAGCTGTTGTAGACACAAGGAGGGCATTTCATCACAACTGTAATGATGCAGGCAGATTGGCCGTGAGACTGGGTGAGTTTCCCAGCTCCACCTGGGGCTTGACTCACCCAGTCTGCCTGTGACAACCTGTCTGTGTCATGTTTTCTGTTTTGCTAGATTGCCTCTCACTGGTTGAAAAGATGACTTCTCACTACTGAGACCTGTGTAGGCCTGCATATTGGCTTACTAAATGGAAGCTTTGCCTATTCTGGGGTCTTTCCTCACAATATGCATATTTTGATTTAAATGCATTTCATACTGATGCTTGTGTTAGGAAGCATGAAGTAAGTCAATAACTGGCTTTCTTGTCTTTGTTTTGCTACAGGAGAGAGCTGTTTTATTTGGACTGTATTAAAAATTGACAGTACCTCATTAATCTGCATAATTGTTATGTTTTTACCTATCTGTTTAAATTTTTTTTAAAAAGAGGTAATAGTAGTGATTGATTCCAGAAATGCTTTATGCTGCATTTTGGCTATTCCTTCTAGCTGTGCCCCTGCAGTAGTGACTATTAATCACTAATTCTAAACTCACATGAAGAGTATCAAACAATACCTATCACCAGAAATCTCAATGGAATTACCTTTGTCACCACTTCAGACTTTCTGCTTTTCTGAATTGTTACCATAGGGTTGAAGTGTCTAGAAAACTTCCTGGTTCACCTTTTGAGTGATTGACATACCTTTACAGGTATTTTGAGGACACCTTGTAGATAGCTGTAAAGTGGTAAGTTTGTTGACTGGATTCATTCATTCATTCAACACGTTTATTAGGTATCTACTTTATCATGCTCTGTTTTAGCTATTGGAGATAGATCAGTGAATAAAATAGAAGTTTTCTCTAATTTAACTGAAGAAAATAGTCAAAAACAAAGGAAATGGAGCAATTGGTTATTTGAGCATAAGAAATACATGGAAAAAATTAAGTCAAGGCAGAGGATGTTGGCTGCTACTTTGGGAAAGCAAGTAGGAAAACATCTCAATTACACATATTGTTGTATGGGAAGGCCATACTGAGTGAGAGGAAAGGCTTGATGAAAGGGAAGGAGTGAGCTTGTGTATGTATCATGGAGAAAGATGTGAATCAGAGGGAGCAGTAGATACAGAGGCCCTGAGGGAGGAGGTGCTTAGTGTGTTGAAAACATGTAGTGCATACTTTCTACATTCCAAGCACTGCCATAAAAACTTTACCTCCATTAGCTCATTTAATCCTCCATGCATTCTTCATTACTCATTCACAGATGAAGAAATTGAGGCTGAGACAGGTTGCATAACTTGTAGAACCCAAGCAGACTGACTCAAGTCTACTTAACCTCTCTACTCAGCTGCCTATGTCTAATCCCTTGGAGATGTGGAAGGCATTACTCATTTTATTGCACTGTGACACTTTGCTTTCAGGAGAAAATATTTTTCTGATTTTCACATTGACATGAGTTGTGCTTGTCTTGAGTAGCTGGTTCACTTTCAAACTTATAAACACTGTGATCTGTGACAATGATTACTGATCATGTTTTTTTGTTAGCCATTAAATATTTAAAGGCCCAATCATTTTGTTTTCTTTCTTACTTCCTGTTTTTGTATTTTACATACTGTTATAATTACCTTAGATAATTTTGGAAATAAAAGAAAGTACTAAATACTTAGTTTAGGGTTGGGAAGCAAGCTGTTCTGGCTCTAGGAAAATCCACCTTCCAGCTGGCCTGGCAGGACAAGGATTCTCATTTTCTCCATTTCCTCAGCCACAGCTCTTCTCCCTTGCTCATATGTTTCCTTCTGGAGCTGGGGGGAGAAGAGAGAGGTAGGCTTTCTCTTGAAACCCCAGCCCTGGTAACTGTAAGTCCACATGACCATGTAGCACAGTGTTAAGAACATGGATTGAGACCCAACAAACTGTTCATGCCCTGAACACCATTTCCTAGCTGGGGTCCAAGTCCTCAGCTGCTTCTTGTGTTAAATGAAGATCAAAAATAATACATCCCTCTTGGAGTCATGAAGATTAAGTAGGACAATATTCATATGTAAAGTGAAGCACATAGCTGATGCACATAAACACTACAGAAATCTTAGTTATTGTTACTATTTACCATTCTTAAAAACAAACAAACAAACAAACAAGCAAACAAACAAACACTGGGATTGGCTGAGATTTGGCGATTCAAATGCCTGTGGGGTCTCTCTGTGGTACTGACCCCTCACACTTTGGCTCCCTATGTGGGTATGGCCTATTGGAAATAATGTTAATAGTAAATAAAGCCAACAGCCAAGGAAAGGCTCCAAATTTCTAAAAGATTCTGTATGATCAGTGATGAGGCTTCACAGAGACATCCTGGAAGAGAACAGGGAGGAGGGAGCTGCTTCAGGCTCTACTTAGGCTTTATCAGCTGATCCCCTTCCCACAATGCTTTGCTTTTCAGTTGCTTGGGAATAGTCAGCTTCTCAGGAGATTTCTCAACTCCTCAACTTCTCAGCATTTCTTTTTTCCTTTCTTTTAGGATTGCTTCAAGTTCTGCAAGAAAAAATGATCCAGCTAAGCTTTTTTAAGGTAGCATACAAGTTAGATAACTTTTTTTTTCTCACTCTATTAACATGGTAAGTCACTGACCTTCATGGAGAGAGGTGGTGCTGGGAAGCATGTGGGTCCCTGGTTAGCAGCTGGATGGTTCCAGGCTGATGGAACCTTGTTCAAGGCCAGAACTCCTCATCTGCCAAAATGGGCTAATACCTCCTCACAGGGAGGATTGAGGAGCATGATGTGTGGGAAGGCCCCTAGCTTTCAGTGATGTTAATCTGATTCTTGGAAGCCTTTTCTTCAGTTATTTTACTTTCTGCCACATCATTAGGATTGCTGAATTATTCAGGATTTTTATAACTAGTTTGTAGATTAGCAAAGCCCTCTGCTAATGGCTTTCTCTCCTGCTGACTTTTTAAAAATTGCAATAAAACTGCCTATCAGCCTGTCAGTTATGAGAAATAGCAGATGATCCAACATCAATATTGCTGAATGCCTTCATAAAATGGTTTTATAAAAATGACTTTGAAACTACATTTGAAACTTTACTTTTTAAGATGTTTATCTATGGGTGGATTATATCAACTGATAGTTTTATCATTTTTAAGGTTGATTTTTGGTGATCGTGAGATTATCACAAAAAATGTGAAGACCAGAATAGAATCATTCATAATCCTACTAACCAGAAATAATCAATAGTAACTTTTAAGTTATTCCCTTTTGATATGTATAGTTCTTTATGGCTTTTTCTATCTAAAAGTATATTATAAGCATTTACTTATATTACATTGAAATTCTTTTCATAATGGGTGTACTGGAATCTACATAATCATTTTCCTAATTTAGACATTAAGATTCTTCTAATCTCCACAGGAAATATTTTTTGTAAGCCTTTGTCTGCATTTCTGATCAGTGCCTAAGGATAAATTCCTAAAAGTTAAATTATTGGATCAATCTCATGCATTCATTGCTGTGTAACAAACCACTTTAAAACTTACTGACACTTATTAATATTAAATATTGGCATTTTTAAAACCCTCTACTTATTTACTGGTAGGTAAAATATGAGATCTCATTGTCTTACTTTGAATTTGCTTATTAGTGAACTTGCCTATGCTTGATAGAGTTCATATTTCTATGTGAATTGTCTATTCATTTGGGGGACTAATTTGTTCATGCTAAACGACCTTATAGAATTACATGAGTTACTTATGAATTACTTTAAGATTATGAAGTCAAACAACAACAAGTGCTGGAGAGGATGTGGGGAAAAGGGTACTCTTGTACATTGCTGGTGGGACTGCAAACTGGTGCGGCCAATCTGGAAAGCAGTATGGAGATTCCTGGGAAAGCTGGGAATGGAACCACCATTTGACCCAGCTATTGCCCTTCTTGGACTTTTCCCTGAAGACCTTAAAAGAGCGTACTACAGGGATACTGCTACATCGATGTTCATAGCAGCACAATTCACAATTGCTAGACTGTGGAACCAACCCAGATGCCCTTCAATAGATGAATGGATAAAAAAAATGTGGCATTTATACACCATGGAGTATTACGCAGCACTAAAAAATGACAAAATCATAGAATTTGCAGGGAAATGGATGGCACTAGAGCAGATTATGCTTAGTGAAGCTAGCCAATCCCTAAAAAACAAATACCAAATGTCTTCTTTGATATAATGAGAGCAACTAAGAACAGAGCAGGGAGGAAGAGCAGGAAGAAAAGATTAACATTAAACAGATACATGAGGTGGGATGGAAAGGGAGAGAAAAGGGAAATTGCATGGTAATGGAGGGAGACCCTCATTGTTATACAAAATTACATATAAGAGGTTGTGAGGGGAATGGGAAAATAAACAAGGAGAGATATGAATTACAGTGGATGGGGTAGAGAGAGAAGATGGGAGGGGAGGGGAGTGGGGATAGTAGAGGATAGGAAAGGTAGCAGAATACAACAGTTACTAATAGGGCATTATGTAAAAATGTGGATGTGTAACGGATGTGATTCTGCAATCTGTATTTGGGGTAAAATTGGGAGTTCATAACCAACTTGAATCTAATGTATGAAATATGATATGTCAAGAGCTTTATAATGTTTTGAACAACCAATAAAAAAAAATAAATAAATAAATAAAAATAAAATTGAAAGAAAAAAAAAAGAATGTGCCATATTTGTTATATACATTCCCTTTCATTTTTGTCTCCTTTTCTCTCATTCATTTTGTGTGTGTTTGCATATTGGGAATTTAAACTCAGAGCCTTGAGCATGCTAAACTTGTTTCTTTTTTTTTTTTTTTTTTTTTTTTTCATTTTTCTTGGTTAAAAATAGAAAACTTTCCTCCTGAGAAAAAAATTGACCCAACTATTTCCTTTTAAATTCACATGATTTTCATAAGAGTTGACTGCCATACATTGGCTCAAAATAATAATATATATTATATATTGTAATAAACATTCAAGTCAATTTTTTAGTTTCACTCATCTAACACATCAACAGAAATCCAGAAAATAGTATGCTTTATTAATTACCTTCATTTTGCAGAGACTGAACACAAAAGAGTTTATCAGAACAGAGTATAGAAACAAAACTGTCATCATCTTCCATTTTCTTTTTGTACATTAGCTATCTGTTGGGCAAGTCTCAACTTTTCTGAGGCTCAGACTTCTTAACTGTAAAATGAAGCAAACCAGCGACTCAGGAGACTAAGTCAGGAGGATCACAAGTTCAAAGCCAGCCTCAGCAACTTAGTGAGACCCTGTCTTTACATAAAAAGGATGGGGGATGTGGTTCAGTGTTTAAGCACCTCTAGGTCAATACCTGGTACCAAAAATAAAATGAAGGAAAAGCAGGGATGCCGTGGGGTTTCGAGAAGATGTTTGTGAGGGGCCCAGCATGTATTGGTATGAAGTAGGCAACTAAGTTCTTCTAGTGAATCTAGAAAGGGCTTATTTCCAGACTATGAGAGTATGTTGTGGAATGGCCTTCCAGGAAGAGCTTTGGGTAATGCGAGTGCTGTCATCCAGCTCATCTCAGAGTGTCCCTTGCACACAGGTAGTTATTTCCACAAAATGTATTGCATAATGAAGCAAATTGGGTGCTGTTGTTCCAGGGGCACATTGCTCTGGAACAGTAAGGTCAATGTTAGAGCAAACATTTGTGGGGCTACACTCCTTGAGAATCACCCCCAGGGAGCTTCTCAGAGCAATCTGGCGTCCAATCTTAACATTCTGAGAGTTTCCTGCCATTATTTTGCCTAATATGGCAGTGGATAGTTTTCACAGGACTTTCATGTATTTTGTCTCCTCTTATCTTCACAGCCACCCTAGGAGACCAGCAGTTTTGATACTATTTTGTTTTTCTGCATGAAAAAAGTCAAGGCTTGAATGGTTATGAATTGCCTAAAGTTTCCAAACGATTTAGTGCTGCCACCACCACTGGCTCCTACAGTCTGTCCAGATTTTTTCTATAGGATTGTATGTTTCCTAAATTTCTATGAAGGATATTTCCACAGATGGCCCTAAGAAAAGGAAGACATGCAAGATCATTTGTTTTGCTTCCTGTCTTGCATTAAAAAGGGGTAGCAGAACTTAGTCGTCACTATGGACTCTGGAGTCATCTGGAAGGATTGTCTACATTAGGATCCTGCCTCCATCACTGGTGAGTAGTATGCCCTGAAGTGAGTTCTTTATCCCCTCTGCCTCAGTTTATCATCTATACAATAAGATAATACTAGTAGCTAACTCTTAGAAATGGTGGGGAATTAAATGAGATCATCTATGTAAAGCACTAGCACAAGGCCTGGTACCCAAACACTACCTGTTTAGCCTGTGTCCTTACTTGGTGTGTATTGAGAAACTGAAAAGCTTACCCACCTGCCTTCAAAATGTTCACACTCATGGCCTTTCCCTGGGTGGTACTTCAGACACTGGTTTCAGAAGGGCTTTGTCATTAGAGAATGTACTTTCATGGGAGAGGACGTCCTTCTTAGGAGCACCTACCACCATATCCCAGTTTATCAGATTATACAGAACATAAGGCAAGTATTGATAGCTTTGAGATTAAAAAAAAATCACACACTAACATTGTGGTGCACTCCCTGCCTATCTTATATAATCTTTAGAAATTGGAATCATATTGTATAAAGGCTTTTTGTAATTTGCTTTCTTTTCTTGACATTTGCATTGTCTTTTCATCTTTTTAGTAGTTCTAAAGCACCTGCTTTCATGGTTGCATTAGATTCCATAGGAACTGTCATTTATTACAAATTTGGTATGTGGGATAGTTTTATTTTCCTGTTATAAATAGCACCACAGTAAACGTGCTGTCATACAAACCTTTGAGATATTCTCTGATTATAGCCTTTAGAATGGATTCCTAGAGGTGGAATTACCAAATCAAGAGGGAATATTTGAAAAATATTGCTGAACTGCCTCCTAGAATTTTTTAACAATTTATTACTCCCTCCAACAGTACATCAGTGATTAAATCATTCACAGCCTTCCGCATTTTCTCTAATCAAAAATTTCCTTCTACTTTTCACTCTAAATATGGTTCTGAATAGAACTTTTGCTTTAGATCTGCCCTACTCAGTTCCAACCATATATTTTATTGTTTTCTAAATGTCCTCCATGGATACTATCTCTAAGACTTACCATTATCTCTGGGAATGGCCTCCTCTTTTCTCATCGGAGTCATGTTATTAATTCAAGTCCCAACTAATCTGCTTGTCTTTCCTGGCTCTCTGCCAGACTACTCCACCCCTGAAATCCCTCACCACTATGCTTCCTCTGTCAGTCATGTGACCCTCATTACACATTGCCTTATTTGTGAATTATCTTTTTATATATACCTGTGTTGTTTCCTGAAGAACTTGTATAGTACAGAATTATGCTTAAAAATTATTTGTATTGTTCACAACATAAACATGGCTTTAATATGTAACTATAATATAATATGTATATTCATGTATAATATATATAATAAAACTCTAATGAGAGATTGTAATGAGACCTTGAATCACCTTTTGGGTAACTAACCCTTTGGATCAAACTCTCTCCATTATTCTAGTCTCTGGTCAAAAACAGGTAACATTTTCAGACTCCTTCTAAACATCCAAGAGGCTTAGACTCCAACGTATTTTAACTTAAACCTCCAGTTAATTATGATTATCTAAGACATGATAGGGATTCTTTCCTACATGGCATTTAAGGTATAGCTGAATTCAATTTTAAATTATAAAATTGTTAAAAGGATAATCTGATAAGTGTCTAAAACCCAGGAATCAAGTCAATATGACAAAGGATGTGTGTACACTGAAATACCAAAAGTAAATATCAGTTTTAAAAGATATTCAACCTGAATGATGCAGGAAATCTAGATGCTGTTAGTGATCAGAAATGATAGCTCTTTCCAGAAATGCTGATATTGAACAAATGTTCAATAAGCTACATTATATAAATAATAAGTAACTATATAATGTAAATATACCACATGAAACTAAAAATTCTGTAATTTCTTTTTTCTTGAGAGAGAGAATTTTTTCAATATTTATTTTTTAGGTTTTGGTGGACTCAATATCTTTATTTTATTTTTATGTGGTGCTGAGGATCGAACCCAGCCCTGCGCATGCCAGGCAAGCGCGTTACTGCTTGAGCCACAGCCCCGGTCCCAAAATTCTGTAATTTCATGTTGTGTTTAGATATAACAATTGATTCTTCATAACTGGTCTTACATGATCTAATTAACATTCTTGGTGATCTTAGAAGACCAGGTACATGAGGAAGATATTTAAAGTAATTTTTATAATAATTTAGAGTTTAGAGAGCACAGGTTACAGAATACAGAATCCACCATCCTACCAGATCATGACCATGCTTTCAGATAGGCATTAAATGTATAAATAAATGATTGGAGACTGAGGGAGATGAAAACTTGGTTTAAGTGACACAACCAGAAAGTAGGATCCTGGAGTCTCACAACTGGTTCTGTCCCCTTGTCTTCTGACACTTAGCCCATGCTTCCACTGCATAGTAGGAGTAGGTTTCAGGTTTGGAAGCCTTGCTCTGCTGCAGGGGACTTACACTTGCTGTTCTCTCCAGCTGGATTGTTCCTCTTGTTCTTGTCTCATTCCCTCACTTCCTTTACTTCTCTATGCAATTATTGCTTTGTTTGCGAGTTCCTCCCTGACTAGTACAATATTAATAACCACCTTCTCAAACACACCAAGAATTTCCTCAGTTCCTTTTTTATTTTTCTTCCTCTTTTTATTTTCCTCAAAGCACTTATTAGTGTCTGATATTTTATATACTAACATACAAGCTCCATAAAGATAGGAAATTTTGTTGTCATCCTGCTATATTCCATACTTAGAGCATTGGCTGGTACCTAGTACGCTCTCAGTAAATATTTATAGAGTGTATATGTCATGAACAAATCCATATGCTTTCAAGCTTGAATTTTCAGCAGTTCAATTGGTGTTTATGGCAGTGTAGTCTGAATTGCCTGATTTTGAACTCTGAATTCTTTATTCACTCATTCATTCATTCATTTACCCTGCCTTGTTTTTCTTCATATTCTTCAATGTCACCTGAAACTTTATATATATATATATACACACACACACACACACATATGTGTGTGTGTATACATGCATACACACATACATTTACTTATTTATCACCTGTTACCCTCTTTCTAATATAAGCTCCAAGAAGGCAGGAATTTTTATCTGTCTGTAAAGTGCTCTGTCCTCACATTGAGAACAGTGGTGCCTGGCTTAAAATAAGAGTTTATGAAGTATCTCTTATAAAATAATTAATAAGTATGCAAATTTTTTAAAAATGTTGAACACTTGCTATATACCTGGCACCATCTTTGTCTTTAGTCTCCTTAGGAAGAAAAACAAATCAACGGAAAATTGCTGTACAGATAAGATTTGCCTTGGGAGGGGGGATGGGGAAGAACACTGCTATAGGGACTTTTAACCCAGCTGTGAAGGGTCAAGGAGAACTTTGCAGGTGGGATTATCTTGAGCCAAGCCTGAAGCATGACAGCATATGCAAAGGCACTGGGATGAGCAAGAACAGGTCCAACTGTTGGAAGGGCAAACATCTAGAGATGATGGGAGACTGGGACACAGGACTGGAGGAAAAAAGGCCAGTGGAAGCTGGAAAGCCAAGGAGCTTGAATGATGTGCTGGGCTGTTGGATTTTTTTCTGAGACTAGTGGAGGATTCTTAGCAGGAATTTGACATGAGCAGATCCGCTTTATCATTCCATGGCTAGCATTTGAGAGAAAGGATAAGGCAGCACAACTCAGTCCTTATATCAGATATACAAAGTCAGCAAATTTTAGGTTTGATATAACTAAGCTTCTCAGTTGGTTAAGCACAGGCATGAAATGAGGCTGTACTCCCCAATTAACCTCCAGTCTGTCTCATGAAGAAATCCAATCACAGGACCAACCTTCAATAAAGGGAAGACGAAAATGCCCTGTGGCTCCATGGAGCCAGCTCTTGGTGAAGGTTGATTGAAATGCTTTCTCTCTGGTGTAAAAACAAAGTAAGTGAAGCTGTGAGAATCTAAACATCTTCATAAGCTAGCAATCCCCACTGTGACTCTAGAAAGTAAATAAGAAGATTAAAAACTCTCCTTTTCCTACTTCAGACATGCATACAATTTTAAATTATATAAATATTACATTTCTATTTGGAGGAGATATTTTTAAAACAATAAGATGTGTAAACAGAAAACAAAAGTAATAAGAGGAATTAACTTTTACAACTCTTCAGTTTCTTGAGACCCTGTGCTAGTTGTATGGGTACAGCCAACCCCATGAGTAGAATAGGGACAGAAACAGTATGGGGCCTGTGCAGGTATGTGGGGCCAGAGAATCTGTATCTCTGAAATAAAACTTCCAGCACAGTGAGAAAAAGCTCTGTGAGCATGTGTCGACTTACTCATCTCTACAGGCAAAAAACACAGTGTTTACTCTATAACTATCATAATCAAGGCTGTGTAGTACTAAGTAGATTCTCACAAATATGGCCAAGTAATTTTTTAAATTGGAGTGAAATTCACATACAATTAAACATTTTAAAGTGAACAATTCAGTCACACTTAATGCGTTCACAGTGTTGTACAATTACCATCTCTATCCAATTCCAAACACTTTCATCACCCCAGGAAGAAATTCTACTTGTTCAGCAGTTGCTTCCCATTCCTCCCATTCCCCTGTTCCTGCTAACCATAAACCTTTGCTCTGTCTCTATGCATTTACCTATTCTGGATATTCATATAAAAGAAATGGTACAATATGTCACTTTTTTGTCTGAATTCTTTCACTATGATTTACCCTTTAACATATATTATCTACCTTTTAGCATATATCATCTACATTTTTAGCATATATCAATACTTTTTTTTTCCTTTTTATGGTCAAATAATATTGCATGGTATGCATATACCACAATTTGTTTATCCATTCATCTGTCAATGACCATCTGGGTTGCTTATACCTTTTGGTGGTTGTGAACAGTATTATAAACATATGTATAACTGTATTTTTTTTGTATCTGTGTTTAATTCTTTTACTATAGACTGTCCATCTAATTTTTGATAAAGAAGCAAAGCAGTTCAATGGAAAAAAGACAATCTTTTAAAAAATGGTGCTGGAGCAATGGGGCACCCCCACTCAGAAAAATAAGCCATCCCTTAGCTCTGATACCTCATAACAAAATAAATTTAAAAAATAAACGTGGCTGTATAACCAATGTGATCCTGCAATCTGTACAAGTGGAAAAATAAGATTATGTACCCCATTTGAATCAAATGTATGATATGTCAAGATCATTGTAATGTTTTGAGCAACTAATTAAAAAATTTAAAAAAAAAGATGGGAAAAAAATAGATCATAGATTTAAATGTAAGGTGTAAAACTATAAAATCTTCCAGAAGAAAACATGGTGGAAAATCATTTAGAAACAGGGCTAGGTGAAGAATTCTTAGACACAATACCAAAAGCACCATCCATAAAAGGAGAAGTTGATAAATGGGTCTTCATCAAAATTAAAAACTTTTGTGCTACAAAAGACCCTGTTCAAAGCATGAAAAGACAAGCCAAAGACTAAGAGAAAGCATTTGTAAACCACACATTTGACAAAAGTCTTGTATCTAGAATATACAAAGAACTCTCATACTCAACCACAAAAAACAGTGTGCTAAGTGAAGTAAGCCATTCCCCCAAAACCAAAGGCTGCATGTTTTCTCTGATAAGTGGATGCTGATCCATAACAGGGATGGGGGGGATGGGAAAAATGGAGGAACTTTGATTGGGTGAGGGAAGGGTGGGGAGGGTGCCCGGAGGCAGGAAAGATGGTGGAATGAGATGGACACATATGACTGCACATATGGTGCGATGCTATATCATGCACAACCAGAGAAATGAAAAGTTGTGCTGCAATTTTATACAATGAATCAAAATGCATTCTGCTGTCATATATACCTAATTAAATTAATTAATAAAAAATTCAATTTGGAAAATGGGCAAAATACTTAAACAGATATTTCACAAAAGAGGATATACAGATGGCCAATGTACATGTGAAAAGTTGTTCAGCATCATTAGCCAGTAGGGAAATGGTAATTAAAAAACAGGCCACTATTCTCTTGTCAGATGAGCTATAATCGTGACAATTCTAAGTTCTCTCCAAATGCTGGAGAGAATGCAGAGAAAACAGATTTCTCATATCACTGGGAATGTCAAGTGGCACAGTCACTCTGGAAAGATTGTTTGACAGTTTCTTATAGAACTAATCATATACTCACCATAGTTATCCAACAATTGTACTCTTGTTTGGGCACTTATTCCAGAGAAATGAAAATTTAAGTTCACACAAACATGTATAGATGAATGTTTATAGTAGCTTTATTTGTAATAGCTAAAAACTGGAAGTAGCCAAAGTCTAATGCTTCTACACAAATACCATTCAGTAATAAAGAAGAATGAACTATTGATATATGCAACAACCTGGATGAATCTCAAGGTCAGTATGTGGAGTGAAAAAAAAAATGGGCTCAAAAGATTATATATTGTATAATTCTATTGCGTAACATTCTCAAAATGACAATACTATAGAGACAGAATAGATTAGTGATTGCAAGAAGGCAGTTGGACATGGTGTCATACACCTATAATCCCACATATCAGGGAGATTGAGGCAGGAGGATTTCAAGATTGAGGCCAGCCTGGGCAACTTAATAAAACTGTGTCTCAAAGATAAAACTGAAAAAGGGTTGGGGATGTAGCTCAATAGTGGAGCATTTGCCTAGCACATTACATGGCCCTGGGCTCAATCCCCACTACCATACCTACACCCACACACTAAATAAATTACTTAATAGTCAGAGACAGGCATAGGGATTTGTTGTAAGCATGAGGAGTTTTTTTTTTATGGTAATAGAAGAGTACTAAAGAGTACTGAATCTTTATTGTAGTGAAAGCTATATAAATATGTATATGATGCTATGGTTTAGATCTTAAATGTCTCCCAATGATTTAAAGGTTTAGTTCTCAGCGTGGCACTTTGAGAGATGATAAGATTTGGGGTCTAGTGGGAGGTCTTCTTGTCAACAGGGGCATGCCCTGGAAGGGAATTATGGGACCCCAGTTTCTTCCTTGCCCCTGCTTTTTTCTACTTCTCAGCCATGAAGTGAGCAGCTTTGTTCTACTATGTGCTCCCTACCATGATGTGCTGCCTTGCCATAGGGCCAAAAGCACCATGAACTAAAACTATAAACCAAAATAAACTTTCTTTTATTTATAAGTTGATTATCTCAGGTATTTTGTTATAGCAACAGAAGGTTGACTAACAAGATAAATCTGCATAGAACTGTATATACACACATATATGAGGGCATATAGAAACCAGTGAAAATTTAATAGTCTTTTGGTATAACATTATGTTGATATCAGTTTCCTTTTTCTATATTGTAATAAGATATTGCCATTAGGGGAAGCTGGACAAAGAATATGATGACTATACACTATTTTGCAACTTTCTACAAATCTATATTTCAGAATAAAAAAATTAAAAAAATAAGTGGTGAGTAAAAATGCTCAAGAAAATACTTACAAATATATGACTTTTATCAATAATTTGAATAAATACAATAATGACTTTGAAAAAATGTGTGATATTAGGCCTTGTTGAGTGTTGTTGTGAGTAAGAAGCAGCTCTTGCTCTTTGGGTGTTTGAGGGTGGTGGGGAAGATATTTTAATAAATAGAATCAACCACCTGTAATGACTGAGTTCAATAAATTAAGTAATTTCATGCAAAGTGCATAGGAGTTTAGAGGAAGGAGATTTTAAAGTAGCATTAATAACTGGGGAGAAATTTCTTGGAGGAGGTGACCTCTGAAGTGAACTCTGAAAGATGGATTTGATTCTGAAAGTACAAAAGAGTATAAGGAAGTTTTCTATGAACATCTTAGAATTTCTTTTTAGTGAGCATTTTCTTAATCAAACTTCTGCTTTTCCCTAAAGC
Organism: Marmota flaviventris; assembly: GCF_047511675.1. NCBI lineage: Eukaryota > Metazoa > Chordata > Mammalia > Rodentia > Sciuridae > Marmota > Marmota flaviventris. The sequence goes on along the minus strand of NC_092514.1, from coordinate 11,355,613 downwards.
TTATTCTTTCATGTCTTTAGCCTCTGAAGTTGGCTGTGTTTATATATGGTAAAATGGACCATAGGGACTGGCTTGAAATGTGCTTGTTTTGAAGTTAAAAGAAAGTTTAGAGTCACTTCACAATTCTTCTAAGGGAGGTTCTCTGTGGAATACAGGAGAGTTTTACTTAAAGTCCTGGGTCCTACTGTCATTCTCAGGGAGATACTAAGTTGAAATCATAATACAGTTTGGAATAATGCAAAAATGAGAATATTTCTTCTCAGTATTTTTTTTCCTAGAAAAACCTGAAAAATGAATTGAAATGGAAAACCAGGTACAGCTGATAGTAAAGAATATTGCCTCAGGTAGGAACACAACAAACCACTTGCAGTTAATGGAGTCTTGATTCTGAATTTTCTTGCAATTACTTATTGGGTTCCAGTCCAGAGGAACCAAATCAAAGAGAAACTAAGTGCAAGATATAAGTAGACCCCCAACACAGGCGATTCCAACATTTGTTGCAGTGAGCGACTTACATTTTGCTTGGTCCGGCCTTACTTTATCAGCAACTGTTAACCATATGATTAACTAATGACATTTTACTCTATCTTACAGACACTAATTGATACTTTAGGAGAAGACTGAAATGGCCCATAACTATCTGTGGAGACAAGATGTCCTTACTGAGCCAACATTAGATGATACATTCAATTACAGAAGGAATCCCAGACATTTAGCCTAAAGGATCCCTGAAGATTGCCTTATTCAACAACCTCATTTCATAGGTGAGGAAACAGACCAGAAGAAAATGCTCCTTCAGAGAATAAGTTGTTTTCAAGACGTTCATTCATTCATTCATTCATTTATTCATTCATTCATTTGTCTGTCCACTCCTTTGAGAGCCAGACATTGTTCTGACAGAGTACTAGGGATACAGGAACTTGCTCCCAGGGAGCTTACATATGGGTGTGTGTGTGGAGGAGGGACAAGAAAATCAAAAGAAAACAGATTAATTGGCAATTTCATCATAGTGGTAAGTGCTATAAGAAAAAAAGACCAAGGTGGGGAACTCTTTGGGAGGAAGGAAGGCTCATGGAAGATTTTATCCAAGGAGATAATATTTAAGCTAAGGCCTAAATGATAAAAAAAAAAAAAAGAACCATCTGTGTTAAGATTCTGGGGGAAGATTGTCACTGGGCGAGGAAGAGCCAAAGCCCTGAGGCAGGAAGGAGACTGATGGGGTCAGAGTAGAAAACACCCCCATGTATAGGGAGGGAAGTGTGCTGTTAGGTGGAGCTCTCAGCAGGGCTGGGATCCTGCTGGTCTCCAGGGCTGAGGGGAAGACTTTAAGGCCATTGAAGGTTTAAACAGAGATGAAAGATCTGAATTGTATTTTAAAAAATATTTTGTTTAGTGTGACATGAAATGGTGTGTTGAGAGGCAAAAATAGAAGCCCCTGTATTCAGGCCATGCAAGAAGGAATTGACCTAGAATAGGGCAAAAGTAAGCAAGAGAAGGGAATGGATTTAGTATGTATTTTGAAGGCAGCACTGCCAGAACTGTGCTTGGATTGGATGTGGGGTAAAGGCAAATGAAAGCATGATCAGAAGGACTGAGGCTTATTGCTGTTTATGTCAGACCATTTCCTGAGATGGGGAAGTCTTAAGAGGAGTAGGTTCAGGAGATCAGAACAAACAAGAGAAGACCATAAATGGAGGCCAAGACAGGCCATAAATGAAGGCCTCCCTCAGCAATTGACAGTTAAGGTGAGATCATTTCAGATAAAGGAAAACACAGGTGCAAACCCTGAAGAAAGGAAATAGTTTGGCAAGACAGAAGGAGCTGAATGGAGTCATTGTGGCTGCAGGTCAGGGCGTGAGGTCATCCAAGAGTGGTTTCCATTTTTCACACTATAATTTAGATGTACATAATAAAGAAATATTGGATATATATATATATATATATATATATATATATATATATATATATATACACATATGTGTGTGTATATATATACATATGTGTGTGTATATATATACATATACACACACACACACACACACACACACACACACACACACATATATATCTCCTGATTTTCCCATGGGAGAAGTGAGAAAAAAGGAACCAGGATTTTATACCTGCCAGTTAATTCATCACGTCCATATGACTCTATCTCCTCTGTTCTTCCCTGGCTCTTCATAGCTTTCAGACCTCAAGATAAATGTCAACTCTGTTTACTGCTCTATTAGAATGGTTCTTCTGTTTTTCTTGATCTCAAAATATCATTTCTAATAAATTATTCTTTACCCTATCCATACTCTCTCAAAATTGTTTCTCTCCAGACTTTTGTGTTTACCTAGGTTCCTCTCCTTGGTTTTTTCTTTAGATTATGTTCAGATTTTGCCAAGGACTCATCTCTGTCTGAGCTGTGGCTGTTAATTCAGGGAAACAGACCAGATGAGGGGCAACGGGGAGTGAAGGAAAGACAGACAGACACACGTGGAGAATAAAAGGTGGGGCCAGGTGGTTCAGCTAAACTGATGGAGACTGACTGACCCAAAGCTAGCTCAACACGTTTACTATATAGGTTTCATCAAAAGGTTATTTGTGGGAAAGTTTCAGCAAAGCAGGCAATCTGAAGGACACAGGACTGGTGAGACTTTAGGGTCATCTTGTTTTGCTCAGAATCCTCTATCCCTAGGAGTTGGTGTCTGAACTCAATGCCTTGACTGATAACTGCTGTGTGCCTTTGCACGTAGCCTCCCCTGCCACATCACCATAGCAAGTGTCACCATAGCAACTGGGCCACCTTGACCTGTACCTTTGCACAAGCAGTTCCCAGTGCAACACAGCCACGATATATTCAGAGGTCATAATTCAAATCACTATTCTCCACAAGATTTTGTTTTTCTCCACCTTCTTTTCTCCACAATGGTATTTGGAGGCTCACATGACCTCAAGGAGGCAGGGTAGAGTGGCCCAGTTGTTGGAACTGCTCTCTGGCTCCATGGTGATTCTCCTCATCAGTCTACTCAGGCATTGGGGTTCAGGACAATTTGCTGCCCTGCCTCTGGAGAGCTCTGTATGTTCTCTGGACTCAGTTGACCTGTAGGTCCTTCCTAGAGATTTCTCCCTTCCTGAGTTTTTTCTGGTGTCACTGTTTTTTCCTGAGGTAAGTGAGAGCCCTTGTACTCTCACTTAAGATTCATACACTAACACTGTAAGACTTTGCCATAGAAACATTATTTTATTACATCCTTTATTAGGCAGGCAGGAACCCCTAGGCGCCTACCATATCACTTGAGAACCAAGGAAGCTCTGGATAACTAAACCCTGTTACTACCTACCTGTACTGTGCTGCTCATTTTTACTTTGCTGTGGTTCACTTACTGTTTCCACCCACAGGGATCCAACTTGACATGACTACAACCATCTTGGTCATAACCTCCCTCTTGAATACTGGGTGACCATAACAAGCATTTCACACCCTGTATGATAAACAAGGACATGAAGATAGTCAGCTGAGCCTTTCATGTTGGCCACTGATGCCTGGACAATTTCTTAACAGATATTTAATGTATTAATAATTTCCACGAAAGCCCAGGTACATTCTGGTTGGCCATGGCCCAGCTTTGTCTAACTTAGCATATACACCCCTTCTGTCTTGGGGTATGGGAATCTACTTGTCTTGTTACTGTGTGAGACATGTGTCTGTCAGCTTCTAATTAATTGCACTTTATGCAATCCTGAATTTTCTTTTGGCACCTGCCTTTGGCAGCTGGTTTTCCTATATAGGTTTTTTTTTTTTATCCTGAATCTACACTCTACATGATGATATTATCCCAGGAAGTAAACCAGAACTGGCAACATTTACTTTTGTCTTGACCCTTGTCCTGCCTGACACCAGCCCCTCTGATCTTATAGGTCTAAGGAATGATCTATAACACATAGATATCTGAAAACTTGTTTTCCCTCCCTCACTTCTTTTCCTGGAAAACTCATGGAGCTGGAAGGGGAAGGTGCCCCTCTTCCTCCTGTTGGTGGTTTTGAAACAAAGTCTACAAATTATTTGATACTCTTTCCCAAAATGGGTGTATTCTATGTCACTTCCCATGACTCTGGGTGGACGTTTGTGAGTCCTTCATAAAAAGAATATGGCAGAAGCAATGCTTTGTAAGCTGAGGCTACACTAGGAAAGGCTGGGTCACTTCTTCTGGTTCCTCTGAAGTCTCAGGCCATTAGGCCACCACATGAGGAGTCATTTGGAGAGAGAGGAACAGAGACCTAAAAAGCTTATGTCATTGTCTTTTCAAGTATGTCCATCTCAGGTATTGACATGTACTTAGAAGCCCTCAAGATGATTCCAGTCATGGCTGAGACCTTAAGTGACACTCAGAGTGACAGCCTCCTAGCTGAGCCATTCTGCACCCAGATTTATGAGCAAAATAAATGCTTGCTCTTGTTTTTGTCAGTGTTTTAGGGTGATTTGTTAATAAATGACTTGAACACAGATTTGTCCTCACATTCTTACTACTGGTGTGTCCTGTGTTCAGTTATCACCCTACTATATAGATCATTATTAAACCTCTAAGAAGGGTGACCAACACCCTGATTTGCCTGGGAGTTCTTGGAGTATGGGACTTACAGTGGTGAAACTGGGAGAGTCTTGGGAAAATTGAGATAAATTGGTCATCTACCTCCAAGATTTGCTTTTTCTATAAAAAGATGGTTGAAAGAAGTCAGAGATTTTAGAATTATTGCTCCACTCTGAAGTTTAAAAAAAGGCATCCTTGAGCAAGGAGTCTGGCTCTTTTTTTTTTGATACTAGGGATTGAACTCAGGGGCACTTGACCATTAAGCCACACCCCCCAGCCCTATTTTGTATTTTATTTAGAGATAGGGTCTCACTGAGTTGCTTAGCACCTTGCTTTTGCCCAGGCTGGCTTTTGAACTTGTGGTCCTCTTGTCTCAGCCTCCCAAGCCCCTGGGATTACAGGTGTGCACCACAACACCTGGCAAGGCTATCTCTTTATTTTAGGTGATATCTTCCCTTCTAAAGGGATGGATGCTATAGTCTATGAATAGGCCACCATGAGGCAAAGAATGTTATAGGACATTAAAATATTTCAAAAATATTTCATAACATACAGATGGGGAAATTTGATCCAGAAAGGGTCACTGACTTGCCCAAGAACATATAGAAATGAGGCCATGATTTGGGATGAAGATTTTAGAACCTCTATCCAGGACTCTTTACTTCCCTATATGTCATTTCCAGTCTTTATCAATATTTACCATGTGCATATAGACCAATGGAGAGACATTTTTGCTAATGGATAGTTTACCATCTTCCCCTGTAGGCATCACAGATTATGACTAAAATCTAATCTCAACTCTGACTGGTCAAACCAAGAACGGGATAATACATCTTGCTTAAAATACAACTCCAAAACAAAATGCAAGTCTATTTTGAAATGGACTGTTTGCAATTTTGTTATAAATGTAGGTTCCAGTGTTGCATCCTAGAAGCCCACTTAACTTTGGGTGCAGATTTTAGGGCTCTTCAGAGAACTGAAGAACAAGGAGGCTTTAATGAGCAACAGGGCTGGTATAACTTGGTATGGACAAATGAGCCTTCCTGAGTGTGTCTCCTGGCAAAGACTCACCCTCCCCCCAGGCTTTGGCTAATGAATGGGAGGTTGGGAACTGGGTGAGTGAGAGGGATGGTGGAGGAGAAATTTATTATGAAGTCTGATTTGGCAGGAAACTCTTCTACTACCTGCTTGCATCACCTCTGTTCAGAAAGTGGATATAGTATGTTTCAGTGTAGGCTATGTGTACCTAACAACTAAAATAGAGCATTTATCAAAGAAGGCAAACTGCTCACTGATGTAACTCCAGTGCCCTGGCTATCCAAAAGCCAGGCCCATCCTTTCCAAGGGAGCCAGAAGGAAACTGTCTGACCAACACAGCCAATATGGTGATGGATCCATTAGTCACACCCTGATTAGATTCAGCTGACAAGTGAGCAGTCCTGGAGTTGCATTTTCTATTGTGATTTCAAGAACAGTCCCTATAATTTTGCATGACAGTAGGACTCATCCATGGAAAACTTTTTAAATAAAAGGTTAAAAAAATAATAATGAGCTAAAGCTTTGTGGGGTAGAACTTTTAAACTTGGCTTTTCTTTTGTTTCCTCCTTCCCTTTCACTTTAGAAGATAAAGTCTAATTTTACTTCCATGTAGAAATATGGTTGGGAGAAAAGCAGACTATCTTCCTGGTTTTGGTAGCCTAGGTGGGGAGGGCATGGCCTAGAAAGTACATAAACAACATATTGGCTCGAAAACCAAAAGCAAAAAAGATTTCTCTGAGAAAAGAGAAAGATTTCCCAGGGCTAGAAGGAGGGAACATGAGAACAGAGTTCCAAGGTCTCACAGCAGAGAAACATACCCTGAATCTTTCAATACTCCTTCAAATCCTTCAACACCAGTCACTGCTCTCAGAGAAATGAACAAATAGACAAAGATTATTGTCTTTGTGGAGTTTACATTTTTAATGAGTATTAAAACATGATTTTTATATGCAGACACAATTCTAAATTCTTGACATCTATTTTCTTCTCATATTGACCCCTTGAGAGATAATATGTCTCCAACTTAAAAATGAAGAAAGTATGACATAAATAGTTTACATATTTTTCTCATCTCACAGTTAGTAAGATAAGCTGACTGCATTTCACTTAACTATGGTACACTGTTGCTTAATTCCTAGGCAGGGACCTGGTAAGGAAGTAAGACTCCCCAGATACATGAGGGTAGTGGAAAGATCCTGAAGTTCTAGAGGCCTCTATCTGGGATGATGGCTGTCACAGCTGTCTACCCATGATGCTTTGCACTGCCTGAGATTCTGGAACCATTGGCTCAAACAGAGGGAGAGAGGACCCAGAGGCCCTGGGCTGTGTTTCCTCCCCGCCCAACAGGATAGAAGCTCACAATAGAAATAAGCTGTTAAAAGAATAAACATCATAACATACAAAGAATTTTAAAATAATGAAGAGATAAAATATTTTTTGCAACTCTAACTTTTTTGGGGGATAAGATCCAGCTGCAGAGAGGGCTATAAATGGCTAATGGGAGGAGTTAAAAATCCTATTCTCCCTCTTACCTTTCTCCCCCTAGATCATTGTAAAGGAGGACCTAGGATTTCAAGTTTGATATAGATAAAAGTTTAATCATGACAGAATGTTCATCCATTTTTGCAAAACATTGAGTTATTAGAATTCTATGTGGTCAACTCTGTGTGACTACCAACACTCTATTTAAAAAATAAGTGCACAATGTGCAAATATAATGACTCTGTAATTAGTACAGATTACATGGTTGCCTAACTAAACACCAGAATCGATAGTAGAGTGTAAATTCTGTACCTAGAGTTGGTGCCCTCAATTACCTTCTCCGGGAGAAGAATTTCAAATCTGCCCTACTTGTTATAATACAATCATGAAACTCAATAGTTGCATAATAAGTTCCCATCCATACAGGTGAAGGTTTGTTCAATTTCTTTCTGTTAAGAAGAAAAGAAAAAGAAAAAAAAATTAAAAGTCACTAGTAATTCAGTGGCTTTTAAAGCCACCTTTTCTAAGGTGCCAGTCAGTTTTCCTTGAATCACTTTTGAAAATTCATCCAGGTGCTCTAAACTCTTATTTTTTTTTTATCAAGTGGATTACCACAAACAACATATTCTGACTGTGATTGAATAGCATGCTTTCTTTTTTTCTTAAGGTCTTAAGAACATCTCGATATAACTGCTTTTTGAAAACACTAATTGCTATGTTTTGAATTCTCCCTTACTGTGAGAATCCAAGTATTTTGTTTCTCCTCGAATTTATGGGTAGACAGATTGGTTTCTTTAAATGCAAACAGTGTGAACCTATGGTAAGTAACCTAAGTAACCTTCACTTACTACTCATCCACTGAAAACTCAGGTCCTGGAAACTAGGCTTTCTTCTCTCAGCGCTCATGCCACCCTGGATCAGTGCTTTTCAATTTCTTTATTTCCTGTTCACCTTTTAGCACAAGTGCTGAGTGGATGCCCTGCTCTTCCTCACACGTGCCTACACAGAAACCCACACTCGCTGCATCATCTCATCTCTGCCCACTGAATGAGCCTAAGGCATACAGTGGTTCCCAGAGGTAGAACAAAGAACTCATATTAATCCCTCATTGTTGCTTTAATACATTTCCACACACTTAGTGACTTAACACCATATAAACTTGGTCTTTTACAGTTCTGAAAGTCAGAAGTCCAAAATGAGTTTCACTGGAATAAATATTATCATGACTGGTTCTTTCTGAAGGCTCTGTGAGAAGAATATGTTTCCTCACCTCTTTAATTTTCTAGTGGTGGCTTATATTTATTGGCTAGTGGCCACTTCCTTCATCTTTAAAACACATCATTCCCAATCTCTGCTTCTGACATCGTGTTGCCTCTCTCTAACTCTGAGTCTTCTGAGTCCGTCTTATAATGACTATTGTGAGTACATTGTGCCCACCTGGATAAGCTAGAATCATCCCAGTTCAAGGTTCTTGATTTCATCATATCTACAAAGTCCTTTTTGCCATGTAAGGAAATATATTCACAGGTCCTGGGATTAGGAGGTGGATATATTTGGGGAACCGTGAAAGTCAAGAGTGAGCCTGGAAAACTAGAAATCCCTTTGCACTTCCAAGGCAAACTGTCTTAGGCAGTTTGGGCTGTTCTAACAAAATACCTTGGACTGGGTAATCTACAGAAATGTATTGCTTGCAAGTCTGGAGACTGGAAAATGGAAGATCAAGATGCCAGTAGATGTGGTGTCTGGTGAGAGCCTTTTCCTCATAGTGCCATCATTGCACTGTGTCCTCACATGGTAAAAGAGGCCAATGTGATCATTCAAGCCTTTTATTTTTCTTTCTTTCTTTTTTTTTTTTTTTAAATATTTCTAGTTGTGGGTGGACACAATACCTTTATTTGTTTTTATGCAGTGCTGAGGATCGAACCCAGTGCCTAATGCATGCTAGGCAAGTGCTGTACCACTGAGCCACAATCCCGGTCAGTCAAACCTTTTTTTGTTGTTTTTTAAATAAGGGCACTAATCCTGTTATGGGCAAGAGCCCTCATTAGCTAATCACTTCTCCAAAGCCCAATCTCTTAATGGGAATACATTAGGGATTAGATATCAACAGTTGAATTTTGGAGACACACAAACATTCAGAACACAGGGCTGGGGATGTTCAGCAGTCTTCGCTCAGTGAAAACACTGCTCTGTGTTCTGCATCTTCAGCAGCTCTCTTGTCCATGGTGAAGTAATGATAGCCCAATGGACTGGCCTTCTTGGCTTCCCTTCAGAATTGAGCAATGCTGCTTCTAGCTGCTTTCTCATTATGGGTTCACATTCACCCTTCCCAAGGGAAGGGCTGTGGCTGGATGAGTTTGTCACCATCCATCATGAAGGCTCCTCACAGGGCACTGCTGAGTTCTTTTGATCAAATTCCCCCAAGGCAAATTGATTCAAATGTCACTTAGTGATACAATCTTCAAAGAACAGGCTGTGTAAACTATTCTAGAATAAGATAGCATGTCCTATGTTTTATATTTTATATCATCCAGAATATGTTCTTATTCTTGATGTATATATCTAGCCATTTCAAATTTAATGAATTTTGGAACTTGAAATATGTTGGGGACCGCAAATCAAGTCAAGATGGCGCCTGGCAGTTTGCCAGGAGGAGTGGTTTGTGAGGCAACGACGCCACCAAGCCATTAAGATGATGAGGATTCCTTATTGGCTGATTGCTGTATCTAGATGATGCTAATTGAGTCAAGCTGTGTGTAATCAGTTAGGTATATATACCTCTGCTGTTCCGCAATAAGGAGGCTCCCGCTACGTTGGGTGCCTGCTATCTTGAGTTCCCGCTCAGTTCCCACTGAGTTTCCCCACAATAAAGCAGTTCCCACTTCAACCTTCAAGTTGCTTGTCACCTCCCGGTTATTTTGCCCAGCCAGACTGCGGCAGAAATAGCCTGAATATAATATCACTCCTGTAAGAGGAAACAAAGTTTTATACAAATTGAGGGTGTTCTGGGTATCTGTGCATGGAGACCCTGTGTGCTACTCCGGACTCCAGCAAGGGTTCCTACAATATCCAGTGCAGGTTGCCATCACTGAACTTAATTTGTGCCATGGTCATCATTTATATATCAGTCTATCCCACTGAATGAAGCATTCTTTAGGCCATTTTAATAGCTTGCTCTCTGAGGCCTTGCAAGTCCTTTGCAAATATTTGTTAAATAGATTCATTTATTGAAGGGGGAACTAAGGTGGTTTATTTTTTCACAGGATGAAAACTTTGTACTAGTTTTTTGTTGTTGTTGTTGTTCTTTTCCCGAGTGTGCCAGAAAATTTCAAGCCAAAATTTTATGCTCTGTGACAATAACTATTTTATCCCAATTCTAAAAGATTTTTGACCTCTGTTTTTCTTTTCTTTTCATTAACCTGACTCTATTTTCATTATAAATGATTTCAAATGCTTTTTGGAACTACAAATGACATAAATTATAAATAAATATACTTGGCAAATTTTGACTCATCTTTGATTTATGTTGAAGGAAGATCCACTCAATGCCTTTTATCATAGTGCATCTAATCACCATGATGGCAGCATTAAGAAAAAGGAGCAATTGCAATCAGATAAACATGGGTATGCAGTACACATTATGCTTTTGAATAGAAAAGGCAAATAGGGATTATTCAAAGAGTTGACTGCTTATGTATAAACCATAAACAAATAACATTTACATGGGGACAGTTACTGAAGCTGACTTGACATTGGTATAAAGGAGTGGGAAGAACCATACGTTGTGTTGGAAAAAGTCATTTTATTCTTAGTTATTATATGTTGCTTTTTCTTGGTACTTCAGAGAAAGATAAAAAGACATTGAAAATCCAAAGAATTTCTCAAAGGAAAAAGAATATTATAAGCCTGGTGACAAAGCAACACAGTAGTACAATTATGAGGAAGGCAGATGTAAGATATAGTAGCAAGGTCAGAAAGCGGAGTCTGAAGGGCATGCCTTTACCACCACGAGAGAAAAACAGTATTAGATCTGAGATTGGGAATGGTTGCCTTGGATAGCTGCAGTGACATAAATAATTAGGAATATTATTTTGTGAAGTGAGGAGGATATTCTCTGTCAAATTTCTCTTGCTTTTGCTATAGGCTTAACAAAGGGTGAAGGCTAAAATGAAAAGGGAAAACAGGAAACAACAGGAGAGAAAAGAAAAATCAAACTTCCTGATAATGAGGCAGAGCTTTATTTATTGAGGTCTTACTTTGGAACACTTGAGAAAATAAGAAGTTGCAGCATTTTCTTGAGTTACAAAGGCCCAAGTTACTTAGGAAGCACACAGCACTTCCTACATGAAAACAAGCAAATGAAAGAACAAGCAAAAGATATGGCCATGTCACTGCTGAGTCAACAATGGCCCTTTCTGGTAACCAGAAACATCTCGGTTGGTTGTTATTTCATCTCCATCATATAAACTTTACTGACAAAGATTTTTTAACATTTAATAACTAATTGGAAAGAACTTACAAATGGTAAGAGAAGTTGACTCTTAGAAAAGAAATCCTCTGTTAGAATGAAAAAATGTCATTATTTAATAATTTTTGTCAGAGTTGAGGGCAGTATCCTGTTGATGGAAAGTGGAAAGAAACACACTGGGGAAATGCTGTGATTTGTCATGGAGGAGAAGGCTGATGGTCAGGGGCTGGATAGGCTGTGGTAAGGACACTCATTTTGACAGCTGCTCTTAGAGGTCACAAAAAAATTTTTCCTTCACCACATTCAAAACTTCCTAAGTTCATTATTAAGATTTAATCATGAGACATTTCACATAAAATACCCATTTCCTATTTCTCTGGAAAAATTGATATTCTATTATAACAATTATCAACTGCTCAATTGGGGCAGTTGGGACAGAGCTAATTCACCATTGTTTCTGCCCTTACTGCACACCCCTATTTTCTTTAGATGTAGAAACTAAGTGCCAATTACCATCCTTCAATGTGATCACAAAGCGGTTTGCCTTCTGGTAGAATTAATCAGATATTGGAATATTTTGTACATCTTTTTATTTTTTTTGCCTCTATTAAAGGTGTATTGAAGATACTTGAAGATGCCACATGGCTCAAGAGCAGTGGGAGAACATATGTTTAATTGTGGAAGTGAAGAGTATCCTAGGGATTAATATGCACGTAAGACACATCTGTACCAAAATTACCTGTTTCAGTCATTTACATCTTGAAGACTTTTAAGTTTAAGATCTCCAGTTTATTTTTTGTAACTGTCATGTCAAAAGTGTACACAGATCATCCTCAAGGTTAAAATAATATTTTCTACCCTAAGAGACAGATCTTTTTTCAGTGAAACTCTGTGCTTTTTATGATGGCAATGTGCCCAGATCCAGGTCTATGCCAAAAATTTTGAGTATTATTTCTCAGCTTCCCTTATTTCTGGCCTTGTAATCTAGTTCTGACCAATAAGATGTAGGCAGATCATGCTGATAACTAGAGGAATTTTAAAATTTTTCTGTAGAAGGAGGCATGCTGCTCATTTGGACCTAGACCATTTCCCTTTTCCTGACTCAGAGTGGACAAGTTATCTAGTAAAGCAAAACCCATTTTGTACACATGAGAAGAGAGCAACAAGGGCAAAAGTCAAATTGTGAAGGATCCTGAACAGAAGATACAGAAAGGGTCTGGACCCTTAGGTGCATTTGTGTATCTAAACAAATTGCCAGTAACTACCTACCTTTAGTTATATGAGAAAAATAAACCCTCTTTTTGTTTAAGTCATGATCCATCAGCTTTTTTGATGCTTCCAGCTAAAAGCCTCCCCAATAAGTTCCTCTTCCCTCCCCTCCACTCATACATGCAGGGCTTCCATCTATTTCAGTACTCCTTACAACTACAAATTATGCTAAGATTCTAATTCAGTTCATGTTGGACAATATGTGCAAGGCATTGTGCTAAGAGTGTAGTGAGGGTCCTATAAACATAAGTAAGGCCAATTTTTTGTCTTTAAGTTACTTGTTATGGAGATGGAAGAATCAGCTTCACATGCATACAATCACAACACAAAGCAGAATAAAGACAATGTCATGGAGGAAGTGCAAATTGTCCTGGGGCCTTCTAAGGGTGGTGATGTAAATGCCATTATGCCTACTTCTTGGCTGGAGTCCTCCTGAGAGATTTCCTGGAGAGGCTGATACTTGAGAGGAGTCTTGAATGCTAGAAAGAGGGCCTGGCAGGAGGAAAGACAGGGGGAAAAATATGTAGGGCAGCATGGGTTCAACTCCTTGGTTAGGTGCTCCAGACCTACTGGCCTCTCATTCTTCTAGTGAGCCAAACCCATCCCAGACTGTGCACCCTTGCACGTGCTCCTCTGGCAGCAGTGTGGGTGGGTCTCCCTCCTTCTCCAGGCTGTCAGCCATCCTGGGAATACAGTTTCCTTAGAGAGGATATCTTTCCAACTCAAGTCAGTTCCACCTGTGATTGCCTGGCTCCCACTAGATTCTTTGTCTTTAAAAAATTCAGATGCTCACAAATTCAGCAACTGTAGATACCCACTGAAGACCTGCTGTTATGTATTCCAGGCACTGGGCTAGCACAAGAGCTAAGTGGTGAATAAAAATGTCAAGTGCCTTACCTATATATTCAGATGTGGGGACAGATGATAAACAAGTAAAGTTGTTTCCTAGTGTGTTGAATTCTTGGAAGGAAATAATGGTAATTGTACAGAAAAAACATGGGGATAAGCAAGAGAGGAAAAACTGAAATAATACCAACTTCAGAGGCCTTTGTGAAGAGAAGAATGATAATATATGTAAAGAGCTAAATAGAGGGAATGGCATATATTTAGCACTCAAAATTAGTGATTATAAATTTGTGAGTGTTTCTAAGTAAACTTTTTATTGAAATACAGATAAGCAAAGAGTACAAATCAAAGGTGTGTGGCTTGATGATTTAGTGAGTGTGTGTGGGTACATGTGCGTGCTCATGTGCATGTGGATGGTGCGGGGAGTAAAACCCCAGCTCGACCCCAGCCCTTGATGAATTTTTATACAAGAAATGCTCACATGTGACCAACACCCAGAATAAAAACACAATATTACTAGGACCCACAAAGCCCCATCCTGCTTCCAACCCTCAAGAATAACTATTATTTTGACTTTTAACAGCACAGAATAACTTTGCTTATGTTTTGAACATCACAGAAATGAAATCATAAGGTATATATTCCTCTGCATTTGAGATTTTTTTCTCTCTTGAAAAACAATGTATTTAGCAGTCTGGGAATTTTAGTGCATGTGTAGATTTTGTTGAAAGTACTGATATTCATAGAAATAGTTTTGTATCTGTTTTAAATATATAGATTTTATCAGTTAATTGAAATATGAAGTATTGATTTTATTATTAGAAACTTTAATTTTTTTAAGTTCTAACAGACTTAATTTCTTCATAAATGATTGTTTAACTGGACAAAGTATCAAATATAAACAATAGTGTAGCAAGAAAACAAATGAGCACACATAATTATTTAATCTGTGGCAATAGTCCAGACTCTTTTTAAAGATTTTTGAATACATAAAGAATCAGAAAATGTTGTTGGAAGATGTTGCAAAATTCAAGGGCATTTGATACTAATTGGTCACTATTAATATTCCTTTCTTCATCAGTAGTGTAGACCCTTGCTGTTTCCCACTTGTTCATTAGGTTTATTATGTGAACCATATTGCAGGACCATGTGGTCATGGAATACCAACATCTGTCATAGACTGCTTTAGTGAGACACAGGACTTCAATGTTTATTTCATTTACTACTTTAGGCTTTTCCTTTTTTAAAATTCTAAGATGGATTAAACTTTCCTTCTGTTGTTTTTTATTTCAGGAGGAATGGATGAGCCCCAAGGTAGCAAGTAGTGCACATGGTTCCTTGGAACAGCACTAACTAAGGAAAGGCTATGGGAGCCCTTCTGACACCATCTTCCAGGGCCAAGAGTGCTTAGGATCCTCCAGTTGTGCCCTCCCCTGCCAGACCCATAGCTCTTAGGAGACACTGCTGCCTCTGTACTTGCATTTGCAGTCTCCGTCTTAACCAGCCGGGCTGTGCTATTGCCTGTTTGTGATTTGTTCACTTTCTTTTTTTTAATTTTTTTTATTATTCTTTTTTTTTTTTATTGGTGATTTGTTCACTTTCATTGCTATATTTCATTTCATTGTGCAAACTGGCCATGATTTACTTATCCATTTTTGCTGTTGATGGATTTCCCTTCTAACATCTGTCTTTTCACTAGACTGTGGCTTCACAGGGTGTTTGTGAGGTTTTGTTGGATGAATGGTTATTGAGAAGGTGATGTAAAAGTGTGAGATGGAAGACAGTGGTGGGAAAATGACTGTGTACATATTGTGGAGAAAAATAAAAGCTTGGCAAGATGTGAGCACTTATTACACAACGAGGCTTCAGAGCAAATTAAGGAGCCAGACTATCTGGGTTTCACTGCTAGGGCTACCATTTATTAGCTATATAACCTGGAAATGTTTACCTAATATCTCTGTGCCCCAGTTTCCTTATCTCAAAAATGGATATCATACGGGGATTGTGGTGATTAAATGAATTCATATTTATAAATTACTTGGACCAGTGCCCAGCACATAGTAAGCTCTACAGCAGTGATTGTTGAATAAAATGTGTATCTGCCATAAGATTTTGAACAGAAATGTGCATATTTAGGGATGAATGAGGGGTTGTAATAAAGGAAGTTCCAGGGGTCTAGCTGGGGCTACTGTTGGGTGGCTGTCCTCAATGACCCAAGGAGCATTTCCTATACAGTTACTAGTGAGCAACTCATGAGCATGAGAACATTACATTTTCAAAGATCTCACCCTTCCTTTGCAGACAAGTTTTGAGTGGCTAGTTTGGATTTATAATCTGTGATTAGAAATCTTTTATAACTATCAGTGAATGAACTACAGTTATCATTGTGGTGAAATTTTAGACCAGCAGGAAAGGGCTCTACCTGCCCAATCTCTCTGAAATGGCACCAGTTAACATTCTCCCTATATTGCCAAAGCAGAAGGCTGATCTATTGAGATTTGCAGGAATTTCCACTGGAGGTTTCCTGCAGTGAAGCTGTCTGTAGTGCTGGGTTTTATCTTACTGGAGTCATCCTATGGAACAATGAGCCATAGAAGTCTAGGAAGAAACAGATGCTGCATTCCAACTGGATAATCCGAAGAGTTTAAGGAAAGGACCATTAACCGAGTAAAGAAAAGCAATGAAGTGTTGTTTTGTTGTTTTTGAAGGCAGCAACCTGGGGAGGCCTGATCACACCGCAACTAAAGGGACAGGATGGAGGGCTTTCCACAACCCAGCGAGGACTGAGAACCAAAGCTGTGGGGTTTAGAAAAAGGTCATCCAAACAATTTCTTTGGCCAGGAGGATGAATACCTGACTTTACTCTCACTCCATCTTCCAGTCTCTCTCCTACCAGCTCACCCAATGGCAAAACCTGTCTGGAAAGATGGAGGCACAGAAGTCGGTTGATACAGTTTACAAGGAACACAGCATGTGGAGAAGGGGCAGGCATGGATCTGAGTGGCAAATGACAATGTGTAGCAAACAGAGAACTATGACATAGCCCAGGCAGCCCATTGGCTATTTCCACAGCAAATTAAATCTCATAAACTGCTGTAATTAATAGTAATATCACTACTCTCTTTTAGATGAGAAACCAATCCTTGGAGAAGTTATTTATTTGCTCAAGTTCTCACACATAGCTCATAAGAAGCACCAGTATCAGTTCAGTCTCAGGTTTCCAGAAGTCTTCCTTTTTAACCACTTGAGGAATCTGATTTTTAAAATTTATGTGATCACTTTATATTTTACACAATTAGATGAATGTACTTGCATAAAACTGAAAACATTATGGAGTAAAAAGTTCAAGTCAGCCCTTTCTACCTCCAAACTACTTTCTTCTTCAGAAGTTACCATTGTTAAGGGTAGAGTGAGACTCTTTGTAGACCCTTTCCCCCCCTTTGCATTTACAAACTTACACATATGCAAGCACATATATTGCTATTCTTGCAGAAAAGGAAAATTGAGGCTTGGAAAAGTTGAGACTTTGCCCAATATTTTCTCCTGGACAGTCACCACAGTGTTGTAGTGCAGGACCCACCCACTCAGCCCAACTCAGATAAGTAACTGCAAGAGGTGGCAGCAGAGCCAAAAGTGGTAGCCAGGACCTGGAGAGGGTGTTGGGTCTTGGAGGCTGCAGGTTCTTTGCAAAATCTCAAGGAAGGATGTGGAGAGAGTTGAATCGACTGACAAGCAATGAATTTATTGGGGGGAAATGAGAGAGATAGTAAGTGTACAATACAGACTACAGAGTGGCCTGGACCTCCTCCAGAGCTGAAGTTTTTAAGGGGTTTGAAACTAGCAGAATTTGGAGCCCCTCAACATCCTCTCTGCAGGCCACACCGCAGCTCTGAAATTGGGAAACTGCAGACATAGGCTCCCTTTGGGTGTGATAAGGATTGTTCCCTGGATTGGGAAGGGGCCCAACCTGTGCAATTCCAGGAATTTGAGTCCAGGAATCTTTGGTCAGTATAAAGGTCATGCATTTCTCCTGCAGATAACAGGTTGTTGGCTAAAAATGTAGCATATTCTATTTACTTAAGACAAGACAGGACTGCAGCTAAAAGAATTTTAAAAGAAAGAATATGGGGATCAGCACACATAGGCCCAGACATTATTTCTTAACCTCCTGTTCCCATCACTCAGGTCTGTTTCTACCAATAGGGTCATTTTGTTTATTATTATTTTTTTAACTTTTCACTTTGGACCATTTTCTTTCACTTTGGACCCCTCCCTCATCTAGTAAATTGAATTGTTTTATTATACTGTGGCTTAAATACATACAAATACGTAATTAGGCATAAAACTTCCTTATGCCTTTAGGTGCTACACAATCATAAAACCAAATAAATTGAGGATCAACAAAATTTTCTCTCTTCTTTTTTTTTTTAAATGCTGAACACCAAGGATCACTTAACCACTGAGCCACATCCTCAGCCCTTTTTATTTTTATTTTTATTTTGAGAGAGTATCTCACTAAGTTGCTTATGGCCTTGCTAAACTGCTGAGATTGGGCTTGAATTTGTGATCCTCCTACCTCAGCCTCCCGTGTTGCTGGGATTACAGGTGTGTGCCACCTCATCTGGCTCATTTTTTTTCTTTTTAAGTAATAAACCACATACTCTCTCTTGAATCTATGATCCATCAGTATAATAAATCGTAAATGCACATACAGGACTGAAAAGTTTTAAAAAGACCATGCAATAACAATATTTTCCATGTATCTCATATGTTCTGGTAATGAACTTTTGCATGCTGATTAGGACAGAGGTGGATATATACAATGTTCCACATGTTTCCTGAATGGTACTGCCAGGCCACTATATCTGAATTATCATATAAAATATGATGACTCAGTTCTTTCACAAATTTCTCCTTCCAAGTATTGTTCAGCGTTTGTTTGTATAGTTTGAGATAAATTAATTTAACTTTCAGATGACCTATGTGCTCATTCCCATGCTAGGTCTGCCTCAACTCTTTCCTCATTAGCCTGCTCAAGCTGAGTGTATTACTGCATATGCCATTTTCATGAGACCATGTTTAAACCTCTCAGTTTATTCAGTAACTCAAGAAACTAGTTTTAGACCATGAAAATGTCTTTCAATTCTATGATTGCAAATCTCAATATTTGTCATTTATAATAGTTAAAATAAGTTACTTAAATACAATAGCACATATGGAATGTTAAGCGTATGTCAACTCAAGTGCATCTGCTAGCACATAGAAGTCAAATACTGTCCTTTCAAATGTCAGTTGATTATAATCTGATTACTAACAGCAGTGCAAAAATGCAGGCACAGGAATTAGTGATGTTTTGTCAGTATTATCCAGATTGGCCAAGAATATGTCTGTTGTTTCTTTTAAAAAGTATCAATCAGATACGAATGAAATAGTAAGATAATCTTTCAAGATTTTTGAGGTATTTGAGATCTTACCTCCCTCTCTGACACACACCTGCCATACATCTCTGGATAAAAAGCACTTTTCCCAGTTTGAGGACCATTGTGTTCCAGCTCCGTCCTACTTTTCCACACAGGGAACAAAGACAATCTGGATTGGGACTGGGTGGAGGAAACAGTCCTGTTATCCACCTCTCGACGGATCTTTCATCTACTGCTGGCAAGGAATTTGGTGTTAAGCATGGGATCCATGGTCTGTATGTGTCCAGAGCTCTTCACCAACCACATCAGGGAGATGTTTCTCTCTAACTAAATTCTTTCTGGGGCTTTCCAATCTCCACTTGATTAATACCGACCTTCCAGATTACCTTTCCCCTAGTTCATACTGTGGCTTGAGGCCCTTTTTTTCCTGTTGCAAGATAAAGCTTGCTATAAAAGATAAATGAGAAAGCCATAAGAATGATTGTATTGGGCACGATCTCATAAATGTACTTCCCTGCTGTGTTACTCACCTAGGTGGCAGAAGTGCCAGAAATGTGTTTGTTTCTAGTTATTTCCTTGAGATTCAGTATTGGTATATTGAAGGGATAGTATCCCCTTAAAATACGATTTCTTTTCAAATTAATATATAGTTAGCAAAATGTACACAAAATTAACTTTTTCTTCTTTATCTCTGCCTCTTCTTTTTCTGCTCCTCTTGCTTTTTTCTGTCATGTATCTTTTCAGCTACCTCTTTGACTTGGAAGTGTAATACAGATATGTCCTTCAGCTGGTGAAAATGGTTAGAGGAAGAACTGCGACTATGTAATTTTAATGGATAAAATTAGTGGGTGACAAGAACCTTAGATTTCTTTATCCTCATGCTCCTATTTATAAAACCCAACTTGGAGATTGTTTCTGTGACTGCACTGCTTCCCTTTCCACTCATGGTCACCTGGAATCAGGTTGTCCCTTGATATTTTTCCTGACACACTTGCACAAAGCAAGTCTTTCTCTTTTTATTTTTGGGGGTTGTTTTGTTTGTTTTGCATTCCAAGTCTGTTTGTCTATACTGTCTGTTGCTCAGTCTTCTTTAAGTTATGCCACACATGCCTCAGTGGATCCATGTTAGGGCTTCTTTAGGCAATGACCCAGTTTGTTGATTCTCTAACTTGAATTTTTTTAGGAAATGGAGAAAGAAATTGAAATAAAGCTGTAAGTGATATAAAAAATTAGTGGGTGAAAGTTTGAGGAGCAACAGGAGATTAGCATAGTCTCAAAGTGTCTCCCTGAAGGTACTTATCAATTGTAAAGGGAGAAACAATACCTATCACTCATTAAAAGTGTTAAGATCATGAAAGACAAGAAAAGACTGAGAACGGTCACAGAATGGAGGAGACTGTTTCAATGTGGGAAACTGGAACAGAAAAAGAACATTGTGGGAAAAACCAGAGAAACACAAATAAAATCTGTTGTTCAGTCAATAGTGCACCAATATTAGTTTCCTGGTTTTGATAATTATTCTGTGATGATACAGCATGTTGATATTAGAAGAAGCTGGGTATATGGAAATTCTTTTTACTATTTTTGCAACTCATTGTCAAGTCTAAAATTACTCAAAGTTAAAATGTTAAGAAACAGTAAGAGATATACCCAGGACAGATTTTCTCCTCTTAAGAAGAGAGGAAATATTTAAAATCTTTAGGACCAATTTTAAAGGACAAGCTACATCCTCAGGATAAAGCTCTTTGAGAATATGAGGATATTATATTTTGTGTGAGAAATTATATTGATTTTACTTTGCCCTTCCTTTCCCATTCTCCACCAAAATATTTTGCTTTTCCTTGAAAAGAATACTTTGAAAATTGTGTCTTAAGGGGTTTTGTTATAAAAACCTGAGCATACAATATTTCCTTTAGGGAACTCGTTTCCAACTTTGTAAGCAGATAAAATGATTCTCGATTCCTACCAGTTTTCTGTATAGTCTGTATTCAGGGACTGCATCTTTGTAATGAGTTACTGTTATGCAAAATCTGATCAAATTGACCAATCAGAGAGTATCTACTTACTGCTTACTGAGATCTCAGTACATAGCTTCTATCTCCATAAACACATAATCTCTTTGGAAAAACAGGTGAGCAGAGAGAAATCAGGGCAAAATTCGAAGGTTAGCCCTGAATGAAATCATGGTACAAAATTTAAATGCTAAGGGAAGAGAAGGGGTTGGGGAATTGGCATAGTTACAGTAATTTAAGAAATTATTTGAACTCAGTCTTGAATCATGGGCATAATTCCATAGATGATGAGAAAGGAAAAAATTCAGATAAGGAGTAATCAAGCCACTACTTGTGTGGTCAATGACAGGAACAACAAGAATGAACAGTGGGTGTGGACCTGAGATCGAATACATAGAGTGGGGAGAGGGGAGACTGGATTATGGAGACTTCTAGCAATTAGTTAAAGGATCTTAGACTATAAGCCTGCAGCAGATAAGAGAATCTTTGCAAGCTTGAGAATAGGGAAGATGTTGTGATAATCCAGATAGAACCCAAGTCCTTGCTAAGGTTTGTGTGTTGACAGTAGGGATGGAGAATGGATATGAAATGGAATATGATAGGAAAAATTCAAGATTTGATAAATATGAGGGAAATGGAGAGAAGTCAAAGAAGACTTGAAGATTTTAAGCTCAAGCGGATAGACGCTGATACCATCAACTGCAGAAGATTCAGGAGGCAAAGAAATTTTGGGAAAAAAATGCATCATTTTGGTCTCAAGTATGAAATGCTGCAAGTGATTCAAATGAAAAGGCCTACTAATAGTTTCATAAACTTATTAACTCAACAAGCATTTATTCCCTGCTTTGTGCTGGGACTGGTGCTAGGTGGATCTTGTTCTGGGGAGTCAGTAGAAGAAGCGTCATGTCTGGCAGATAGCCTGTGATTGGGGGAGGATACAAAGCTTTGGGAACACAAAGGAGGGAAATATTTCCCAGGAGGTTAGGAATATGGGACCACAGGTCAGGAAAATACAGATCTGAAAATTTATAAGTCATTAGCAAAAAGTGGCAGTGGAACCCGTAGGTGATTAAACCCAATTTTAATGAAAGAAAAAAGGCAGAAGGTCAAGGTGAGAGTATAGGAGGAAGTCAGTGATTGAAAAGAAGAAAGTACAGGACCATAGGAGGAAAACCTGTAGTAATGATGCCACAGACACTGCAGAGGAGGGAGATTTGCAAGTAACTGTTTGAAACAGTTTCAAGGGGATTGGTTCAGTGGAATGGAAAGGGAAGGTAACTAGAGAGGAAATAAGAGCATTGAGCTTCTGTTTGAAAAGTATGGTCATGAAAGATGCCCCAAAGTAGGAGGAGGCACCAGAAGTGAGTGAAGTAGACTCTTCTCCACTCACTCATTCAATTCAACACACACTGATTCAGTTGCCCTGCACTGTGATGGGTGCTGCATACGTATTTTCTCAGTGCTCATAATTTTCTGTGTGGGTGTGATTTTTCAGCAAACATTTATTGGGAGCCTAGTTGGTACCAAATAGTGTTTCAGGCAAGAACCATACAATAGCTGGCAAAAAATAAACAATCCCTGCCCTCTCGGTTCTTATCATCTAAAGGAAGAATTGACATTAATCAAATTATGTCACATATCATGTAGAATTGTAAGAGGAAGAAAGTGTACTCTTGTGGCATTTGTGATCATTGAAATAGGCCTGTGTTCAAGTCACCTTTGTCCTGTGAAAACAAGTGTTTGATAAGCAAATTAATCAAGGAAAGTTCATGACATTTAATTCAGAACATTCCCATTTGCAAAGAAGTGTGTAAATGGCAGGTGTGCTGGGTGTGCTATAACCTCCAGGGCCACTCTGATTGTGGGCGTTGAGTGTACATGACTTCAGGTGGAAACTTGGCTCTGCTGCTCCCCTTCACAGTCCAGAATGATGCCAGAAGTGTGCTCTGTAAGTGTGGGAGTTGGTATTTAGCACTGAACCTGGGGAGCTGGCTTAGGTTGCCCAAAAGTCCCCTCCATCCTAACTTCCCTGGGGCAGCTGAGAATTTGGAATCTGCAGACAATTCTGCAGACCATGGAGTTTCCAGACAATACCCCCCTTCAGCCTCTGTACTTTCCCACTTGGTCTTGACACCCTCTTTCTGTTCACCAGAGCTTCTGGTCATTTTTCCTTTTTGCTCTGCCCCTGCTCTTTGTGTTTAACTGAGACAGATTTGAAATCACCTCTGACTAGTTTCTTGTTTCTAAGGTTGTTTCTTAGAAGGTTAAGAGTCTGATCATTCTGATAAATTTCATGTTTTTCTCTGCCCATCATCTAGGAGGCAGGTAACTTGCAATTTCCAGGGTATTACAGATTGTCTTTAAAACAGATTGACCTTTAAGCTTAGTTTGAGTGACCTGTTATGGTAATTAGCTCAGAGTCATCTTGGAGCGGCTCTGAAGAATTGAGAAGCGCTTGTGTCCTTCCTGACATTTCTTTTGTGAGTGTCTCAGTGTTTTCAAGCCTCATAGGTAAATGTGTCTTACCAGGCTTGTATCTTTACATGTCTGCAAAATAAAATTACCATCAGAGTCAGGGTAAAAAGTTATTTATTGTAATAAATTTGAAACATGTGGCTATTAAATAAAAAGTGAGAGCAACCAAACTAAAACAAATAAAAATGGTATTCCAATATAGTTCCCTTTTAATTCTCTCTGATTTTTCTCTTTGCTGAACTATCCTAATATTAGGTCCCAGAGTGTAGAAGCAGAGAATTGTTATTTGTTGAACTCACCAAGACATAGCATCTTTCCCCTCATGTCTTCATGAGGTTATCAACTCATTACCTTTGATTTATAAGAGAGTCTTCACTGTGAAACTCTTCACTGTGAGAGGAAAATATTTTTCTCAATCTCTTTTGTTCTGAAATATTTCCTTCTTTCCTAATAGAGAATTTCTGAGCTGGAGGTGTAGCTCAGTGGTAGAGTGTATTCATACATAACATTTGCAAGGCCCTAGGTGTGTGTTTGTTAGTTTTTATTCCAGGGATTGAACTCAGGGACATTCAACCACTGAGCCACATCCTAGCCCTATTTTGTATTTTATTTAGAGATAGGGTCTCACTGAATTGCTTAGTGCCTCACCATTGCTGAGGCTGGCTTTGAACTTGTGATCCTCCTGTCTCAGCCCCCCCAAACTGCTGGGATTATAGGCATGTGCCACCGAATGTACCTGGTGAGGCTCTGGGTTTAATCCTTAGCATGCACTTTTTTTTTTCTTTCTTCTCTTTATTAAATTAAATTTTTCTTCCCCTTTCTTTAACAGCCTAATAATATCACCTGGAAGTGACAATTTAGTACTTGCATAAAACAAACAATTTACCCCAATTATAATAGGCCTGAACTTTATTTGTTATAGTAGGACTAAACTTTATTTGTGCTGGTAATTTAAAGTTTTTTTTTTCCAATTTGGTCAATTCTATCTACAAATATATATATATATATATATATATATATATATATATATAGATAGATAGATAGATAGATAGATAGATACATTTATATAGATATATATAAGTATATATCTATATATAAATATTTTGGGGTTCAAGTAGGATAGCCAATTGCCAGGGGAGTGTTTATGTTTGAGAGCAAACTGATTTTGATGTGGTAATAGAGACTTATCCTTTAAGAAGTAGCACAGGCATCATTTTATTTAGGAAGCCATCTCTGAATTTTTCCACCCTCATCCCCACAGAAAGGCAAACTAGGTGGGCAAACCAGAAGACAGACATTCTATGTAGTGTTCTGACAAAATTCCATAGTGTCTACCACATTGGTTGATCTCCTATAATCACATAATGTCAATGAGTGATGGAATACAAAAGAAGAAAAAAAGATGTGGAACAGAGGATGGTTAGTATGGATGTTCAGGAGAAGATATGAGTTCCTCTAGTGGCTGAACACTTTGTATCAGGAGCAGACAGCCTCACTTTAAACCTCAGCTCCCTTACTACTATGTGACCTTCAGCAAGTCACTTAAATAATCTGTGCCTTGGCTTTCTCATCTGTTAAATAGGGATAATAAGGGTTGTGAGGATTAAATGAATTACATATGCAAAATTCCTAGAACTGTGCCTAACATAAACTATGTGCCATATAAATATTATTTATTGCTATAACATGTGGTTGTCCTGATAAGAAGAGGGAGGATTAGGAGTTAAAGGATAAATGTAACTGGTTTGAGCCAAGCTGAGAATATGTGTGATCACATTTTACACAGCTGTGAAGATTAGCAGTTAAGGTGCTGCAAACAGATATTTTAATATTCTTTCTATTGATCTCCTGTCACTGCAATGGGTGGGGGAAGAAATTTTATGGTCTTTGACCCGGTGGAACTTAAATCCCACTCCCCTTCTCCCTTATGAGTGGCACTGATATGATGATAGTGGAGTGGGCAGATGCAGCCTCAGAATTCTTCATCACCTGACCCTCTAGGGAGGCTCTGTTAGTGCTAGAAGAACCAATAAGAGAGAAACACAGATGCCATCCCCAGGTGAGTCCTTCCTTTCACAGCAGAGAAGTTAGAGCCTAGAGAAGTGAAGTGGCTTGTCTAGGGCCACCCAAAACTGGTCACTCCACTCACTGAATGGTAATCCACTTTCCAATCACATTCATACTTGTTTATCTTGGTTTCTTCAAATTAGAGTGGTTTTGCCACCATTTACATTGGTCAAAAAAGTGTGCACATATGTGTATAGTTTGCATTTATATATTTCATTATGTATGTGTCCTTGTATATTATAAGTATATATGTATACATATATGCACACAAATTACATTAAAGACATGGCTGAAAGATTAAAACAAAAGTAAGCAAGGTCCAATTACTCATCTTTGAGGTGCCCCAAAATATCATTGTGAAATGCATCAAGTTTCCCATGCTCTGTAGCAGCTGATGGCACTATCTATCAGGCTTAACCAAATTATTGTGACATGATCTTGTATTCAGGTTGCAAATGAAAAAGCTGCACTAAACTCATCAGCAGCAGACTGAATGTACTTTAGTGCTTCATGCCTGTGAGCATAAATTGTGATATTTTACTGCTCTTAAATGATGCATGATGAAATGATTGAAGACATCGTTATGTGGAACAAAATCCAGCAGGGAGTGTGATGTTAACTATTTAGCATTTCAAGCTCTTATGAGATTGTTAAATACTTTTCCTGAAGAACCATAGGGAAGTGGTATTTGTGATGATCAAGACTACCCAGAAAAACAGTGGTGCCTTGACCTTATCAAAAACTGGTAAGGGAACCCTGCAAGTGAGAGAGAGGAGTGAAGGATCCAGCTCTCTGCTGAATTTCAGTGAATTAACCAGTGTTCACTGATTCTAATAAGTGGTTCTTAATCCTGGCCAAATTCTAAAATCACCTGGGAAGCTTTTTTTTTAACTTTTTTTTTTTCACATTTTTATAGGTATGTAATAGTTGTGCACAATGGTAGGATTTGTTGTTACATTCATACATGCACAATGTAACAATATGATTTGGCCAGTATCATTCCCACCTGAGAAGCTTTTTTAAATGTCATGTTGGAAGCCCCTACTGAAAAGTTTTCACTTAATTTTTTTGGATGGTAGGTTTTAAAGGTTCCAGATGATTTTAATGTAATCAGAGCTGAGAACAAGTGGCCTAGTACTTGAGCAGCAAAGCAGTCACAAATCTGTACAAATGCATCATTTATTTATTTAAAAAATCCTCTTCTTTTTAAATAATGTTGGGGTGGTTTGATGTGAGAATAAGTGAGAGAAGGAACATCAATCAGAGGAAGAACACAAAGAAGATACAGCAGTCGCTCAAAACCTTCACCTATCTCTTAGATGCTTAAAAATTCTTCTTGTAAGTGAGTCACCCAATACAAATTCTAGTGATAAATCATGTCTGGAATATGACTCAATGTCTCTTACCTGGAAGTGTAAGAAATACTTCATTAATTAATCAACCCATCCATTTGATGAGCTTTAAGAAGAATACATGGTGCAAATAAATGTGGCCCATGTTTATCAGAAGCAACACCTGGGTAGTTGGGGAAGCTGACACCCCATCCAAGAGGCACAGAGGTTGCACCTGAGGGCCATGAGCTTCTGTTTTTGTTCTTCTATGCTTTTGTTGTGTAGCAATTCCTCAGGGCTCAAGTAAATCTAACTCTGGGCTAGGTATGGCGTTTGCACAGTAAGGTGGGAGAGAGAGCTACAGGATTACATTTTGACAGCTGAGCCTTTGAATACTTTACCTATTGGCTACATCAGGACATGAACTGCTCCCCTATTTTCTTCTACTCAGAGCCACCTATTTCTGTCCTTCCTCTGTTATACCCCTGCCTATCCAGTGGTGAAAACTGAGGCTGCAGAAAAAGATGGTAAACCCTTCTGGGGGCTGGATGTAGGAGTAGACAGGGTGATGGCCATAAAGAGGTTAAAAGAACTGAGCATATGGGAATAAGAGACAGTGGATGCAGGGTGTGGGCACCTACTAAAAAAATGGGCTAACTGCCTCCAGGAGCATCTTCCATGAATCCACTGCCATTTGAATTTCTCACCTGAGTCTCACATTAAGGACTGATTGATTCTCTTTGGAATTTTATGTATTTATCTGTTTTTTAACTTATAACTACTTTCCATTTCTCCCCTTACAATGATAGTGCTGAGGAAGGGTCAGGTTCCTATTAATAACCAGGAAAATCTGCAGAAAGCTGAAACGTTGGGAACACTAAGATTTCATAGAATAGCATTTCTTTTTAATTGAAAGAAACCCTGAGAGCAACATAACTCCAATACCCATTTTTCTAGATGAGGTTGTTGAGCTTCTTTCTGGAAGTAGGGATGGAGTGAGGTAGAGAAGGGATGAGTCAGAGGGGACCTTACTGGACAGGTTATGGAGGAGAACACAAGACCTAAGGCAGGATGTAGAGACTAACTGCCTAGTTATTCAGAAGATGAATTTTAATCCTGGGGAAAAGTGAATTATTATCTTCTTTGGAAGTGCACAGAGATTTTATTTCAGGTGTGAGAGAAAATAGGAATCAAGATGGGGAAGGCTGGGAGAATTGCCAGACTGGAATTCCAGTTTGACTCCCCACGAAGGAGAGAGTGAGAAGAGGTCAGCTGGAAGTGCCCAAGACTGCTGTGTCAGAGGAGGCCAGGCCTGCTGGGAATGGGTCTGCCTTATTCACTCATTCATTGGCTGGGAGCAATGGGCAGAGGGTGGCCTTGGAGCACACATGGAGCTGATCCCAAGTGGTCAGTAACATTCCCTGTGGTTGGAGGTCAAAGAGGGGATTTTCATCACGTGAAAAAATGGGCACACATATGTCAATTTATAGACATACATACATATATAAATTTACATATGTGTAATTTAATGTAAGTTTATAGAATATTCAGAAGGTCAAATAGACTCCTAATACCATTTGGTCAGGAGGATGATTATGATGTTGCCACAAACAAAGTTACAAATGTTTATCTCTTCTTTTCATCTTGGGCATGAGATGAGGAAAAATTTTTTTCTATGTAGCACTTTTTAAAAATTTTATTTCAATTTTTTTAAAAAATTAAAATTTATTTATTATAATTAGATATCTATGACAGCAGAATGCATTTTTTTATTCATTGTACACAATTGCAGCACAACTTTTCATTTCTCTGATTATATATGATATAGCATCACACCATATGTGCAGTCATACATGTACCTACGGTATTAATGTCCGTCTCATTCCACCATCTTTCCTGTCCCTGTCCTCTCCTCCCACTCTCCCCTTTGCCCAATCAAAGTTCCTCCATTTTTCCCATCCCCCCCACTATGGATCAGCATCCATTTATCAGAACATTAGGGCTTTGCTTTTTTGGAATTGGCTTAGCATGATATTCTCCAACTCCATACATTTACCTGCAAATGCCATAATTTTATTCTCTTTTAATGCTGAGTAATATTCCACTGTGTATATATGCCACAGTTTCTTTATTCGTTCATCTATTAAAGGGCATTAAATTGCTTCCCAATTTAGCTATTTTGAATTGATGTGGCTGTATTACTGTAGTATGTTGATTTTAAGTCCTTTGGGTATAGATCAAGGAGTGGAATAGCTGGGTCAAATGGTGGTTCTATTCCAAGTTTTCTAAGGAATCTCCATACTGCTTTCCAGATTGGTTGCACCAATTTGCAGTTCCACCTGCAATGTATGAGTGTGCCTTTCCCCCCACATCCTTGCCAACACTTATTGTTTGTATTCTTGATATCCGCCATTCTGACTGGTATGAGATGAAATCTTAGAGTAGTTTTGATTTGGATTTCTCTAATTACTAGAGATGTTGAACATTTTTTTCATATATTTGTTGATCGATTGTATATCTTCTTCTGAGAAGTGTCTGTTCAGCTCCTTAGCCCATTTATTGAGTGGGTTGTTTTTTTGGTTTTTTGAGTTCTTTATATATCCTGGAGATTAGTGCTCTATCTGACATGGGAGTGGCAAAAATTTGCTCCCAAAATGTAGGCTCTCTCTTCACCTTTTGATTGTTTATTTTGTTGAGAAAAAGCTTTTTAGTTTGAATCCATCCTATTTATTGATTGTTGATTTTATTTCTTGGACTTTAGGAATCTTGTTAAAGAAGTCCGGGCCTAATCTGACATAATGAAGATTTGGGCCTACTTTTTTTTTTTTTTTTTTTTTTTTATTAGACGCAGAGTTTCTGGTCTAATTCCTAGGTCCTCCATCCACTTTGAGTTGAGTTTTGTGCATGGTGAGAGATAGGGGTTTAGTTTCATTTTGCTGCATAATGGCTTTCAGCACTGTTAGTTGAAGAAGATATCTTTTCTCCACTGTATATTTTTGGAACCTTTGTCTAGTATGAGATAACTATTTATGTGGGTTTGTCTCTATGTCTTCCAGTGTATCATTGGTCTACATGTCTATTTTGGTGCCAATACCATGTTATTATAGCTCTGTAGTATAGTTTAAGGTCTGGTATTGTGATGCCTCCTGCTTCACTCTTCTTGCTAAGGACTGCTTTGTCTATTCTGAGTCTCTTATTTTTCCAAATGAATTTCATGATGGCTTTTTCTATTTCTATGAGAAATGATGTTGGGATTTTAATTGGAATCACATTGAATCTGTACAGTGCTTTGAGTAGTATGGGCATTTTGACAATGTTAATTTTGCCTAAGAGTATGGGAGATCTTTCCATCTTCTAAAGTCTTCTTCAAATTCTTTCTTTAGTGTTCTGTAGTTTTTATTGTAGAGGTCTTTCACTTCTTTTCTTAAATTGATTCCCAAGTATTTTATTTTTTTAAGGCTATTGTGAATGGGGTAGTTTTCCTAATTTCTCTTTCAGAAGATTCATCACTGATGTATAGAAATGAATTTAACTTATGGGTATTGATTTTATATCCTGCCAATTTGCTGGATTCATTTATTAATTTTAGAAGTTTTCTGGTGGAGTTTTTTGGACCCTCTAAGTATAGAATCATGTCATCAGCAAAAAATGATAGTTTGAGTTCTTTTTTTCCTGTTCATATTTCTTTAATTTCTTTTGTCTGCCTAATTGCTCTGGCTAGAGTTTCAAGGACTATGTTGAATGGAAGTTGTGAAAGAGGGCATCCCTGTCTTGTTCCAGTTTTTAGAGGGAATGCTTCCAATTTTTCTCCATTTAGAATGATGTTGGCCTTGGGTTTAGTATAGATAGCTTTTACAATGTTGAGGTATTGTTCCTACTATCCCTAGTTTTTTTAGTGTTATGAACATAAAAGGGTGCTGTATTTTGTCAAATGTTTTCTCTGCATCAATTGATATAATCATATTATTCTTTAAGTGTATTGATGTGATGAATTATATTTATTGATTTCCATATGTTGAACCAACCTTTCATTCCTGGAATGAACCCCACTCTATCATGGTGCACTATTTTTTGAAATATGTTTTTGTATACAATTTACCAGAATTTTATTGGGAATTTTTGCATCTATGTTCATCAGGAATATTAGTCTGAAATTTTCTTTCCTTTAATGAGTCTCTGCCTGGTTTTGGTATCAGGATGATAACTAGCTTCACAGAATGAGTTTGGAAGGGTTCCCTCCTTTTCTATTTCATGAAATAATTTGAGGAGAATTAGTATTAATTCTTCTTTGTAGGTCTTATAGAACTCTGCTGTGATTTGGTCTGGTCCTGGGCTTTTCTTGGTTTGTGGGCATTTGATGGTATCTTCTATTTCCTTGCTTGAAATTGATCTGTTTAAATTGTGTATGTCCTCTTGACCCAGTTTGGGTTAATCACATGCCTCTAGAAATCTGTCAATGTCTTCAATATTTTCTATTTTACTGGAGTATAAATTTTCAAAATAGTTTCTAATTGTCTTCTGTATTTCAATAGTGTCTGTCAAGATATTTCCTTTTTCATCATGAATTTTAGTAATTTGAGTTTTCTCAATCCTTCTTTTTGTTAGGGTAGCGAAGTGTTTGTCAATTTCATTTTTTTTTTTTCAAAAAACCCAGCTTTTTGTTTTGTCAATTTTTTGAATAGTTTCTTTTGTGTCAATTTCATTGATGTCTGCCCTGATTTTAATTATTTTCTGTGTTCTACTACTTTTGTTATTGGTTTGTTCTTCTTTGTCTAGGGCTTTGAGATGTAATGTCAGATCATTTATGTGTTGTCTTTTTCTTCTTTTAATGAATGAGCTTAATGGAATGAACTTTCCTCTTAGCACTACCTTCATGGTGTCCTAGAGATTTTGATAAGTTGTATCAGAGTTCTCATTTACCTTTTAAGAATTTTTTTAAAGCTCCTCCCTGATGTCTTCTGTTATCCATGCATCATTCAGTAGCACATTGTTGAGTCTCCAGGTGTTGGAGTATCTTCCATTTTTAATTTAATCATTGATCTTTAATTTCATTACATTATGGTCACATAGAATACAGGGTAGTATCTCTGCCTTTTTGGATTTGCTAAGACTTGCTTTGTGGCATAATATGTGGTCTGTTTTGGAGAAGGATCATGTGCTGCTGAGAAGAATGTGTATTTGCTTGTTGATGGATGGAATATTCTATATATGTCTGTTAATTCTAAATTATTGAATGTTTTATTGAGTTCTATAGTTTTTTTTTTTTTGTTTGTTTGTTTAGTTTTTGTTTGGGAGATCTACCCAGTTTTTGTTTAGAAGTTCTACCCAGTTTGTTTGGTGAGAGAGGTGTATTAAAATCACCCAGTGTTATTGTGTGGTTGTCTTTTTGGTTCTTGTAGTTGAGAAGGGCTTGTTTGATATAAATAGATGCCCCTTTGTTTGGGGCATAGATAGTTATTATTGTTATGTCTTGTTGATGTATAAATCTCTTAAACAGTATGAAATGTCCTTCTTATCCCTTTTCACTAGCTTTTGTGTCCACTTTATCTGATATGAGGATGGAAACCCTTGCTTGTTTATGTGGTCCATGTGTGAGTGGTATGTTTTTTTCCACCCTTTCACCTTCAGTCTGTGGATGTTTTTTTTTTTTTCCTGTGAGATGAATCTCTTGAAGGTAGCATATTGTTGAGTCTTTTTTTAAAATATTTTTTTAGTTGTTGATGGACCTTTATTTTATTCACTTACTTATATGCTATGTTTAGAATCAAACCCAGTGTCTCATGTGAGGCAAATGCTCTACGACTAAGTCACAGCACCAGCACCATTGGATCTTCTTCTTCTTCTTCTTTTTTTTTTTAAATCTAATCTGTCAGTCTATGTCTTTTAATAAATGAGTTTAGGCCATTCACATTCAGGGTTGTTATTGAAATGTCATTTGTATTCCTGGACATTTTGGTATATTTTTGGTTTTTAACTTGACTTGGTTTCTCCTTTGATTGGCCTTTCCTTTAGTGTTTTTCCTCCCTTTGCTGATTTTCATTATTGTTTTTTATTTCCTCCTCATGGAATATTTTGCTGAGAATGTTCTGAGTGCAGGCTTTCTCACTGTAAATTCTTTTTTAAACTTTTGTTTATCATGAAAGGCCTTTATTTAGTCATCAAATCTGAACTCAGTTTTGCTGCATATAAGATTCTTGGTTGGCATCCGTTTTCTTTCAAAGCTTGGTATATGTTATTCCAG
Organism: Marmota flaviventris; assembly: GCF_047511675.1. Taxonomy (NCBI): domain Eukaryota; kingdom Metazoa; phylum Chordata; class Mammalia; order Rodentia; family Sciuridae; genus Marmota; species Marmota flaviventris. Next base: position 11,322,387 of record NC_092514.1, on the reverse strand, counting down.
GATCTCCTGGCTTTGAGGGTCTGGGTTGGAAATTCTGCTGAGACCTAAATTGATCTTCCCCTATATGTGATCTGATTCCTCTCTCTTGCAGCCTTTAAGATTCTATCTTTATTCTGTATGCTAGGCATTTTCATTATAATGTGTTTTGGTGTGGCTCTGTTGTATTTTGTATATTTGGTGTCCTGTAGGCCTCTTTTATTTTATTTTCCAATTCATTCTTCATGTTTGGGAAATTTTCTGATATTATTTCATTAAAGAAATTGTGCATTCCTTTGGTTTGAATCTCTGTGCCTTTCTCTTTCCCAATAAATCTTAGATTTGTTTTTTTGATGCTATCCCATAATTCCTGGATGTTCTGTTCATGGCTTCTTACCATCTTCACTGTGTGGTCAACTTTATTTTCAAGATTGTATATTTTGTCTTCATTATCTGACATTCTGTCTTCCAAGTGATGCAGTCTGTTGGTGATGCTTTCTATTGGTTTGTTGTTTCCTTCATTTCAAGGATTTCTAATAATTGTTTTCTCTCTCCAGAATCTCTATCTCTTTCTTGAAGTAATCTTTTATTACCTGTATTTTCTCTTTGTTGGTGTGATCAATGGAAAAGTGAATTATTTTAACAAAAGAAACAGAAATATTAATATAGACAAAGGCATAAAACATTTTGATATGTCTCATTTTAGGAAACAGGTGAGATTAAGGAAGTTCTTTGATGAATGTGGTCCAAGAGGAATTACAATTTACTTGAGTTAAATAAAGTTCATGGGAGCCACTTGTTGTGGATTAATCTCCAGCTTTAGGACTTAACATACCAGACCAAACCAAAATGCAGTCACTCATGCTAGGTGCCACCAAATCAAACTAAACTTTGGAATGGTCCAATTAAAAAACAAAAATGAAAACAAAGTCAACAGGGAAGTCATAGCAATTATACAAAGGGCTAGTTTGTATAATTTTTATCATGAACTAGCATGATAAAAAAGTCTTTTCTGTTTTGACTCTGTAAGGAAAGTAATTTTGAAACAATGGATCTGCTTTGTATTCCTATAGCTATTCTGTTTAACTTTCTTCCACCCTCTCTGCTCAGCTTATTGGAATGCCTATTCTATTTTATAGAATGAGGTGTTGCTCAATCCTAGAATCCACTAATAAAAGCCAATTTGATTTTTGAACTAAATATGTTGTAATTTTGTCTTTTAATGCTTGTGAGACCTTTCCAGTTTAAATTTAGAAAACAAATCCTTCTCATCTCCTTTACCCTTCTTTCTTCCTTTTTCTCTCTCTCTTCCTCTCCTTCATCTTCAATCTCTCGCTCTTCTCCTTCCCTTCTTCTGCTCTCTCTATATCCCTTTCTGTGTGTTTCATGACAATCCAAGCATGGATGCTTCTGAGCTCAATGACATGGCGCTCTCCTCAGTGATGACATCCCTAGCCACAAAGACAGCCATGCAGGAAATTTACCTGTTTCTTGTATGGGTGTGATTCCAGGAAGAAGCCTTGTGAATGGATCATGAGGTATTCACCTCTCTATTTTGCAGTCTGTAGAGATTTTCCCCCTCGTATTCCTCCAATCAGACATCTGGATTAAGTGCTACCTCAATTAGTTCTATCCAACAGAACAAAGCAAAAATGTAATAATAAAAATGAGCAATTAGAATGTTGAATATCCAGTGGAAGAGATTAGAAATGTTAATTAACACTGTAAGTGGGATACATCTTAATTGCTCACCATGGCATACGAAAAAACTACAGAAATTAGCTTTGTCATTATAGTAAAGGCAACTGTAAACTGTAATTTTATATTAGAACTCCTTCTGTCTCCCATTTCCTTAGAATTTTTAAGTAATAATTAAAATTAAAAGTTGGTCAACCCTGTTCCTAGCTTTGCCATTAAATCATCCTAATGTCATTACTTTCGTTATTATCAACGTAATAATTCAGGAATGAATCAAAGAAAGCCCAAAGCCTGATGTTTATTCTCAGAGTGCTTTAAAACTCTAGAATAATTTAATCCTGTAAAACATCCATGTTATAGATATTTTGGTTAGTCAGTTTTGATGAAGAAAAGTACCTAGAGAATTACATTCTGTTTCGTGATGGAAAATCAGTGTCCTTTCTTCCAATCATATGTATAAGGACCCTCAATGAGATACAGCAAAGCTTTTAAAAAGTAGAAAAGTAGTAGAATTGAATGAAGTTTTTCCTTCAACCTCTAAAAAAATTCTATCTTCTCTTACAGACAGCTGAATCAGCTCTGGAAACAATTTTTCCAGAACGACAAGAAAGTTCCTTTAGGCAGATTCTTTCTTTCTTTCTTTTTCTTTTCTTTTCTTTTTTTTTTTTTTTGGTACTGGGGATTGAATTCAGAGACACTCGACCACTGAGCCACATCCCCACCCCTATTTTGTATTTTATTTAGAGACAGGGTCTCACTGAATTGCTTAACACCTCGCTGTTGCTGAGGCTGAGGCTTTGAACTCGGTGATCCTCCTGTCTCAACCTCCTGAGCTGCTGAGATTACAGGCGTGTGCCACTGCACCCAGCCCAGATTAGATTTTTTAAAAATCAACAATTTGTTCATTTTGATTGTTGAATAGTATTCCATGGCAGGGATGTACCACAGTATGACCATTGCCCACTGAAAGATACCTCAGTTGTTTCCAGGTTTTGACTATTATTAACAAAACTACTTGTAGACACTCATGCACAGATTTTTATGTGTAAGTTTTCATTTGTTGATACAGCCGCCACCCGGGCTGTCCTCCACTTTGGTGCCTATTTCTTGGGTCTCCACTGCAGAAATCAATTGAACTTCCTTGTTGGAAATACAATTTTCCCATTATCAGAGGCTATATTATGTTGACAGGTTACTCTGACCCTGACCCAGGGCAGCTGTGGAAAACCCTGAAGCTCATTTCCTGTTGGTCAGGTAAGAGCTAATTTTGGAACTTAAGTCTTTCCATTCACTGTTCAGAGTTGGGAGATAGCCAACACTTAGATAATGCTGTGTTCATTTAGTTCCACTCTAGCTGCTTGGTGATTGCTTGTGGGCATCAAGCACCCTCAGCTATTGCAAAGTGTCTGAGGGACTTTGGAGCAAGGAGGCCCACTGGGACCTGCTGTATGAAAAGTGGGCAGCTGTGAGTCTGCTAAACAACTGTGCATGGCTCACTTGCTCATGTGACCCTAGAGTATTCATCTGTTTTTCACATTTACATTTTGGATAAAAATGGGGAGTGGAAAAAGGTCTCATTGTGTTGTTACATTTGCTCTAGGGTTCTGAATGCCCTTAGGTTTCATTCCTATTCCCTTTCTCTCTCCATTACAGGCACTATAATAAAATGGTGCTTTTCTTTCTTTCTCTCTCTCTCTCTCTCTCTCTCTCTCTCTCTCTCTCTCTCTCTATTTCTTTTTTAATTTTGGTACTGGGGATTGAACTTGGGGTCACTTAGCCACAGCCCTCTTTTAATTTTTATTTTGAGAGAGGGTCTTGCTGAGTTCTTAAGGCCTCACTAAGTTGCTGAGATTGGTCTCGAATATGCAATCCTCCTGCCTTAGCCTCCCAAGTTGCTGGGATTACAGGTGTGCACCACTGAGCCCTGCAAAAATGGTGCCCTTTGACCATTGTTCAGCCTATTGTTTTCCCAACATCCCCCGATCATTGCATCCTTATACAACAATGTTGCCCTTCATGTGCATGGACTACATAGCCTGTGGATCACTAGTCATCTTTCTGGTATATTTTAGCATTGGATGTGATCCCAACACTCATTATATATTATATAGGGGATGGGCTCTATTGTTGTAATAAAGGAGATAGGATTTTTTTCTAGGCTTAGTGCCCAAGATATGAATTCCTTACTTTATACTATGTGAGTTATTTTAACCTCAATGTTTAGTGCAAATACAAGCAACTATTCTAACTTGCTTTTCTAGGAGAAATGACTTATGAGATCAAATGAGATGGTAAGACATGAAAGTAATGTTGAGAGTGTATTTTAGGCAGGGCTTCTCTCCCCAACTGGGAAGTTGGACTGACAGGAGAGGCTGGCAGAGTGAATATATCTGCATCAGTATAGGTGCTTACAGAAATGCATACTGTCCTGAGAAAGTCATGCTGACTGTTTAGTGACAAAGTTTAACAACACAACAAACTTTCCTGAACCCTTCCATGTATGTGTGGCCCTCCGTGAGTCTCTTCATCATCAAGGCTCGTGATGGAGGCTTTCTGAATTCCTGTTTACTTGTCCACCAGATACTAGATGTGGGGAAAATACTGAATTGAGGCTGTCCACTAGGTACTTGCAAATCAACTACATCTCTGTACTGTGATTCATGACAATATGGTCAGACCACCTCACTTAGTGCTACCATGTTCTTGTATAAGTAGTTTTAACAATTAGTTGTAATAAATTCTATAGGAACAATAGCTTCAACATCCCTGTCATTTTCCTGTATTTCCTGATTTTGATTGGGGTCCTGCTGTGATTAATGAGTCCATGATAACTCTTCTAGGACACTCACTGGGCTCCAAGGGACAGCTGAGAAATTACTTATGTAAAGGTTAACTGATTTAAACATTTAAAGCTATTAAAATAGTGTCTTATATATGGTAATGGCTCAATGGATATCATTACTCACCATCATCACTACCATCATAATAACTATTACCATCATGATTGCCACTATCATATCATCACCATCATAATTTTCATCACCATAATCACCACCATCATCATTACCACCCACCATTATTATCACTATCACCAAAACCATCTCCATTGCCAAAACCATATCCATCCCCATCACCATCATGACCATTACTATCATCACCATCATCATCATCATAACTACCATCATCACCATCACCATTATAGATATATTTTATTTATTAGTTGTTCAAAACATTACATAGTTCTTGACATATCATATTTCATACATTTGATTCAAGTGGGTTATGAACTCCCATTTTTACCCCGTATACAGATTGCAGAATCACATCGGTTACACATCCACGTTTTTACATACTGTCATACTAGTGTCTGTTGTATTCTGCTGCCCTTCCTATCCTCTACTATCCCCCCTCCCCTCCCCTCCCCTCCCATCTTCTCTCTCTACCCCATCTACTGTAATTCATTTCTCTCTCTTGTTTTTTTTCCCTTTCCCCTCACTTCCTCTTATGTGTAATTTTGTATAACAATGAGGGTCTCCTTCCATTTCCATGCAATTTCCCTTCTCTCTCCCTTTCCCTCCCATCACTTGCCCTGTTTAATGGTAATCTTCTTCTCATGCTCTTCCTCCCTGCTCTGTTCTGAGTTGCCCTCCTTATATCAAAGATGACATTTGGCATTTATTTTTTAGGGATTGGCTAGCTTCACTTAGCATAATCTGCTCTAATGCCATCCATTTCCCTGCAAATTCTATGATTTTGTCATTTTTTAGTGCTGCGTAATACTCCATTGTGCATAGATGCCACATTTTTTTTTTTTTATCCATTCATCTATTGAAGGGCATCTAGGTTGGTTCCACAGTCTAGCTATTGTGAATTGTGCCGCTATGATCATTGATGTGGCAGTATCCCTATAGTACGTTCTTGTAAGATCCTCAGGGAGTAGTCCGAGAAGGGTGATAGCTGGGTCAAATGGTGGATCCATTCCCAGCTTTCCCAGGAATCTCCATACTGCTTTCCAAATTGGCCTCACCAATTTGCAGTCCCACCAACAGTGTACAAGTGTACCCTTTTCCCCACATCCTCGCCAGCACTTCTTGTTGTTTGACTTCATAATGGCTGCCAATCTTACTGGAGTGAGATGGTATCTTAGGGTGGTTTTGATTTGCATTTCTCTGACTGCTAGAGATGGTGAGCATTTTTTCATGTACTTGTTGATTGATTGTATGTCCTCCTCTGTGAAGTGTCTGTTCAGGTCCTTGGCCCATTTGTTGATTGGGTTATTTGTTATCTTATTGTTTAATTTTTTCAGTTCTTTGTATATTCTGGATATTAGGGCTCTATCTGAAGTGAGGGGTAAAAATTTGTTCCCAGGATGTAGGCTCTCTATTTACCTCTCTTATTGTTTCTCTTGCTGAGAAAAAAAACTTTTTAGTTTAAGTCAGTCCCATTTGTTTATTCTTGTTATTAACTCTTGGGCTATGGGCATCCTCTTAAGGAAATTGGAGCCCGACTCCACAGTATGTAGATCGTAGCCAACATTTTCTTCTATCAGACGCAGTGTCTCTGATTTGATATCTAGCTCCTTGATCCATTTTGAGTTAACTTTTGTGCATGGCGAGAGAAAGGGATTCAGTTTCATTTTGTTGCATATGGATTTCCAATTTTCCCAGCACCATTTGTTGAAGATGCTATCCTTCCTCCATTGCATGTTTTTGGCCCCTTTATCAAATATAAGAAAGTTGTAATTTTGTGGATTGGTTTCTGTGTCCTCTATTCTGTACCATTGGTCCACCTGCCTGTTTTGGTACCATTACCATGCTGTTTTTGTTACTATTGCTTTGTAGTACAGTTTGAACTCTGGTATTGCTATACCTCCAGATTCACACTTCCTGCTTAGAATTGCTTTTGCTATTCTGGGTCTTTTGTTTTTCCATATGAAGTTCATGATTGCTTTATCTATTTCTACAAGAAATGCCGTTGGGATTTTGATTGGCATTGCATTAAACCTATAGAGAACTTTGGGTAATATCGCCATTTTGATGATGTTAGTTCTGCCTATCCATGAACAGGGTACATTTTTCCATCTTCTAAGATCTTCTATCTCTCTCTTTAGGGTTCTGTAGTTTTCATTATATAAATCTTTCACCTCTTTTGTTAGGTTGATTCCCAAGTATCTTATTTTCTTTGAGGATATTGTGAATGGAGTGGTTTTCCTCATTTCCATTTCAGAAGTTTTGTTGCTGATATACAGGAATGCCTTTGATTTATGCATATTGATTTTATATTCTGCCACTTTGCTGAATTCATTATTAACTCTAGCAGTTTCTTTGTAGACCCTTTTGGGTCTGTTAAATATATTATCATGTCATCCGCAAATAGCGATAATTTAAGTTCTTCTTTTCCTATTTTTATGCCTTTAATTTCTTTTGTCTGTCTAATTGCTCTGGCTAGTATTTCAAGAACTAAATTGAATAGAAGTGGTGAGAGAGGGCATCCCTGTCTTGTTCCAGATTTTAGAGGGAATGCCTTCAGTTTTTCTCCATTTAGGATGATGCTAGCCTGAGGTTTAGCATATATAGCTTTTACAATGTTGAGGTAAGTTCCTGTTATTCCTAATTTTTCTAGTGTTTTGAACATAAAGGAATGCTGTACTTTGTCGAATGCTTTTTCTGCATCTATCGAGATGATCATATGGTTCTTGTCTTTAAGCCTATTGATGTGGTGAATAGCATTTATTGATTTCCGTATATTGAACCAGCCTTGCATCCCAGGGATGAAACCTACTTGATCATGGTGCACAATTTTTTTGATATGCTATTGTATTCGATTCACCAGGATTTTATTGAGAATTTTTGCATCCAAGTTCATTAGAGATATTGGTATGTAGTTTTCTTTCTTTGAAGTGTCTTTGTCTGGTTTCGGGATCACGGTGACGTTGGCCTCATAGAATGAATTTAGTGTCCTTCTTTATCCCTTTTGATTAACTTAGGTTTGAAGTTGATTTTATTCGATATGAGTATGGCCATTCCTGCTTGCTTCCGAGGGCCATGTGAGTGGTATGATTTTTCCCAACCTTTCACCTTCAGCCTGTGTATGTCTTTTCCTATCATATGAGTCTCCTGAAGGCAGCATATTGTTGGATTTGATTTTTTAATCCAGGTTACTAGCCTATGTCTCTTGATTGGTGAATTTAAGCCATTAACATTTAAGGTTACAATTGAAATATGGTTTGTACTTCCAGTCATGTTTATTTATTTATTTATTTATTTATTTTAGTTTGGCTAGTTTTTCCTCTTTGGTTATTTTTCTCCCCCTTTACTGAGATACCTCCCACTGTTAGTTTTGGACACTATTTTTCAATTCCTCTTCTTGTAGTATTTTGCTCAAAATGCTTTGCAGTGCTGGTTTTCTGGCTGCAAATTCTTTTAGCTTTTGTTTATCATGAAAGATTTTAATTTCATTGTCAAATCTGAAGCTTAATTTTGCTGGATACAGTATTCTTGGTTGGAATCCATTATTTTTCAGCGTTTGAAATACATTGTTCCAGGATCTTCTCGCTTTCAAAGTCTGTGATGAAAAATCAGTCGTTAACCTAATTGGTTTACCCCTGAATGTAATCTGCCTCCTTTGTCTCGTAGCTTTTAATATTCTCTCTTTGTTCTGTATGTTGGCTATCTTCATAATTATATGTCTTGGAGTTGGTCTATTACGGTTTTGAATGTTTGGGGTCCTGTAGGCTTCAAGGATTTGGCAATTAATTCCATCTTTCATCTCTGGGAAGTTTTCTAGAATTATTTCATTTAATATGTTGTCCATTCCTTTGGTTTGAATCTCTATGCCTTCTTCTATCCCGATGACTCTCAAATTTGGTTTTTTTATGACATCCCATATCTCTTGAATAGATTGATTGTGGGATTTAAGCACCTTTTCTGTGTTGACTATATTCTTTTCAAGTTGATAAACTTTGTCTTCATTATCTGATGTTCCGTCTTCTACTTGATCTAGTCTATTTGTAATATTCTCGTTTGAGTTTTTAATTTGGTTTATAGTTTCCTGCATTTCTAGGATTACTGTTTGATTTTTTTAAAGATCTCTATCTCCTGGTAAAGCTCATTCTTTGCCATTTGAATTTGTTTGTTTAATTCATTTTCAAAATATACTTTTATTGCTTGGACTTGCTGCCTCATGTCTTCTCTAATATTCCTTTCCATCTGAGTTAGGTATGCCTTGAGTTCTTTCCCTATCCCTGTTTCTGATGCTTCTAGGTCCTCCTGTAGAATTAAGTTGTTCTGCATTGTTTGTACTCCTTTTTTCCCTTGTTTTTTCATGATGTTCACGTTACTTTCCAGCTCTATTTGATTGCTGTGTTTCTGCTCTCTTATATAGATTTGTTTTGGTTTTGTATATCTCTGTTGTCTCTCCTTTGTGTTGATAGACTATGCCTGCTAAAGTGGAATCTGCTGGGAAGGAATTCCAACGGCCGAGCTCCAGTGATGTCACCTCTCTGCTATGGCTGGCCCCAGGCTCCTTGCTGGGGTGTCTGAATGGGGGAGTGGGACTAGACTGTCTCTGGTTGGTTTCAGCTCCCGGTCGCTGGCGGGCAGGCGGTCTCCAGCCGCCCAGTCACGCAGGCCACCGGCGAGCAATCGGTCGCCGGTGGGCGTGCGGTCTCCAGCCGCCCAGTCGCAGGGGCAGCGGGTGGGCTGTCGCTGGCGGGCAGGCGTTCTCCACCCGCCCAGTCACACAGGCAGCGGGTGGACTGTCGCCGGTGGGCGTGCGGTCTCCAGCCGCCCAGTCTCGAGGGCCTGGCCTCTAGTCACCTGGTTTCTCCTGCTAGTCCTGGTTTCTCCTGCTAGACCAGATTTCCCCTGAGTGATGCCTCTCGGCAGTTCAAACTGTACTCTGGGCCTGCCGTTTGTTGGGTGTGGAGGGTGTCTATTGGGAACCTCAGCACTCTATTGTTTTGATTTTTTCCGCTTGCCCCTCCCCCAGTGCTGGCTAGACAGGTTTCGTTTTCACCGCTAATGGGAGGGGGAGTTGAAGGTCAGGTGTCTCTAGTTTTCCCGGAGTCTTTATGCAGGCTTGCTCTGATAATCCCACCCCCAGAAAGCCTAGGAGAGATTTTATGCGAATTCCCCGCTGTATGGGAGCTGAGCTGAGTAACACACACCTGTTTTATTGTTGCAATCTGTCAGAGAGTGGCGGTGGTTACTTCAGCTCTCCAACATGGTGGCCGCTGGTTTCCTTGGTGGAGTTTCCGTTGTGGGGGTTAGAACTGTACCGCTTCCTTCTCCATCTGAAATCCCGAACTCAGCCCGGGGCTTAGTGGGGGCTCAGCCGGCAGGATTCCACAGAATCTGCAGCAACGTTTCTCCCTGCTTGCTGGTTGCTTCTCGGTGGTGCCCTGCCATCTGTAGCCACGTGGCGGGCCGCACGGATCAGTCAGCCCGGATCTCCAATTTGTACATTTTAAAATGTATATGCTTTACTTCAACAAAAAGTCTTTATAAAGGAAAACTACTAAGAAGCTACTTGTAAAACATTTGTCCAGCAAAATAATAGAGACCTCCTACAGCTCAATAAGATAGACATCTCAATAAAAAATCGAGCAAAATAATTGAACACACTTCAGAAAAGAGGAAATCATATATTTGATTTATTCGAAAAGGTGCTCAACCTTATTAATCTTCAGAGGAATGCAGATTAAAATGATTGATCTCTTTATACCAAAATTGGCTAACATGAAGAATCTGAGAAAACAGTACCTAGTGAGGATGTGGAGCAATGGGAACACTACTGCACTTGGGCTAGGAATAAAAATTGGCACAACCACCTTGGGAAATGGATTGTCGTTACATAGTAGGTATGGAGGTAACATGCCAGGTGACTTATTGATTCCTCTGTTTCAGAAATGGGTGCTTATGGGCACCAGAAGATGTTCAGAAGAGTATTTATAATAGCCTTGTTAACTATATCCAAACACTTGAAGTAATTCAAATATCTATCAACACAAGAATGTGTACATAAACTGTAGCATATTTATACAGCCATGTACTACATAATAGAATGAACTTTTCTGCAGAAAAATTCATATATGATATACATACATGTGAATATGTATGTATATAAATATAAATGTATACATATTCACATTTTTCATAAAATTTCAGAGGTGTTTCTTAACTCTCTGAAGTTCATCCCAGATGTCCAGGTACAAGCCCCTCTTCTAAAAGTACCCTAATTTGTCAATCAAAGAAGATGCATAAAAGGTATTATGTATATATTTAATGATATTAGCCTGAGCCCATTTAGGTTTGTTAATGCAACAGTGGAATGCAGCCTCCAGGCCTTCCCATTCTTGCATTTGTCTGTATTGTCTTCATATTTGTTTAAATTAAAAGTAATACATTTTTAACAGCACTGTTGAGGTATAATTTGCATATCATAACATTCCCTTCTGTAAGTATAAAATTCATTGATTTTTGACACCTCTATAGAGTTTTGCATCTGTCATCACTATACAAGTTCAGAACATTCCCATCACCTCCCAAAATTTCCTCAAGCCACATTTGCCATCAATCAAATGTGTATTTTCAAATGTAGTGTGTTGATTGCTTCATGTATTTCAAATAACTCATCATTAAAAGTAGCATAACACATTGTTGAATAGAAACTTGAAAAACATCAACCAAAATCTTTTGTTAAGTGTATTTTGAGGTTCTGTATACATACTTGATTAAAATCAGCTTATTTGCATCTGTTCTCTATTGGTAGTTTCAAAAAAGGGAACATACTGAACAATTGATTTCTTCCTTCATATGTTCTTGGTGGGTGAATGTTGTCATGTTGTTCTGGGTGGGTTTTTAGTTTTAAAATTTTTAGTTGGTTTTGGGGAAAATTTTCAGTTATACAAATGGCCCTTTTATATGGCAGTCTGTGTAGTACTAATTTCTGAGAGAATAAATCATACAAAATAGAATGAAGAATAGAAGTTAGACTATATAGTTAAATTGAAACATAAATATCAAATTGTAAATTATTTTCTTTATTAGGAGTAACTAAAGGAAAGAATGTATTGATCAACTCTGATATTAAATGTCTCAGATTTAGGACAGTGTAACAAGTATTTTAAAAGCTTTTCTTGTCTTTGTTCTACCACTTCATATTAAGATGCTGAGTATAATATAGAAGTACATGTGGAATATAAATATTATGTGAGCATATTATACTATTATGTATAATTGGGCTTCCTCAAGTGATGTTTTAACAAACTTTTATTATACATACTATACACTATTATTATAGAAATTATTATTTTCTGCTTAAAGGTGATTGTATGCTTGGGAAATGCAGATATATTATGTGTAAAATTAAATATTTTTCTAAAAATGTATAACATCAGATGTTCATGAATTTTGGAAATAAAAATACATAATGCCTAGCTAGTTCTTAAGAGGTAGGCTATATCTTCTGTTTGTCAAAGTATTTACTCTGAATTATTGGTGGAGCTAACTTTTATTGAGGTTTCTCTGTTGCCAGGTACTTTATTACCAAGGTTGCCATCAGAACCGGGAATGACATTACTCACTATCAGGATTGAGAAAATTGGTCTGAAAGATGCTGGACAGTGCATCGATCCCTATATTACAGTTAGTGTAAAGGGTAAATAACTGGCAAATTGCATTATGTTTTTTCTCATATGGGACAAAGTTTTTGACAGGGGATGGTCTTGTATATGTGACAACTTACTTTAATGCATTCTATAATGAGGCAAAATCCTAGAAGAGATCATAACAGAACATAGTTCTGAAAGACTTACAAAAAATATTTCCTACTTATACACTCACTTTTGCTTTTGAGTTTGTATAGATTTTTGCTCTTCAGATTCCATCTAACGTGCGGACTAAACATACACATTGTCCTTAACAGCAGCTACAGCCTTCAGGATGTAGATTAACAATAGCACCCCTCACCTTCCATGGGTGTGTAGTTTTCTACACAAAGCCCCATATCCTGTTTTCCCATCTCTCCTGCTTCAGCCCCTCTTCTTCCTGTGCTACTGAGGTATCTACATAGGTGAGTCCTACAGAGGCAGATGAAAATCAGGGGACAGGGAAGCAGGGTGCGTCCATAACATCCATGCCCTGAATGCAATCCCGTGGGATGATGATGTGATTAAGGAATAAATTATACCATTTTATAGAAATAACTATAGTTAGTACAAATGGCTTATTTTAATCTGTAGTTTTGCACGAAAGGAACAGATCGGTGCTGAAATTAAATGGAGGAACTTTTATCAATTGCAGAAATAAAGTCAGATCCATGGGTTCATTAGTGCTAATTAAAAGAAAAATATGACCACAAAGAAAAACATTTATTTAAAGAACATAATCCACAGCACTAATACTGGTACACTTTTAAATGCCGATGTTACCAGTTATCAAATATATAGTGTACTGGGAAATATTTATATTATTTGATAAGCCATTTGTAAAACTGCATACTCATTCAGAAAGTATATTTAAAACACAAAAATATTTAATGATGTTGTAAATGTTAAATTACCTTTGCATATGTTAAACTGAAATATTTTTATGTAAATATTTTTTAATTATTAAATGTACTAAATTGTTTTTGAGCTTTTTGAGATACATAAATGAATAACATGTAAACACTGAGGAGTTATTAAATGAGTCCATGTTGAATTTGATTAAACTGAATTTTCAAACCCGGAAAATTAAAACTATATATAATGTACCATCTGGTTGTTGTAAATTCAGGGTATGTTGTAAACAGTATAACCAGAATTTAGATAATATATATGAAAAATTATTCATTAACAAAAGGGTTTTTGTTGGCTGTTCTCATCCATTTTTGGTTCTTAACAGGGAAATTATGATAAGGTTAGGTTTAAAGGCTTTTCTAAATAAGCCATATACTTGATCAAAGTTAGAAATTGGTGGCAGAGCTCCATTGTGGCAAATTATATACTCCAGATTTTTTTTTTGCATAAAAAAATATAGTGGGCTATTCCCTAAGGAAAACATGTTTGTTCTTTTTACCACTTCACTATGAAGATCAAGTTTTGTCCACTTGGCCATGTTAAGGCTTCCTTGTCCCCTTCATGAGGTCTCCTCTCCAGTCTATATTCATTTCTCTCCACATACCCCATGAACTTCAACAACTCTCACATACTTGCTCACACCAAATAGGAATCTCTTAGCCTGAGAATCTCCTCTCAGCTCCTTCCATGCCTCTTTAGGAACTGTAACCTTTGCAGTTTCTAGATTTTCCGTCTGTATATGTGAATGCTCATAAGCCGAAACTTATTTGTTTCTCCAGATCTGAATGGCATAGATTTAACTCCTGTGCAAGATACTCCTGTGGCTTCAAGAAAAGAAGATACATATGTTCATTTTAATGTGGACATTGAGCTCCAGAAGCATATTGAAAAATTAACCAAAGGTTTGTAATTATCAGTTACTGACTTCTTAAGGACACAGTACTTATCTGGGTTTGTGTTCATAGTATACTTAACACAAGATCTTACGTCACATAGTTATGAATATTGACTTAAAGAAAGTCAAATCAACATTTTTTTTAAATATGAGAATTAGCAGTTGCATTATCTAGTTGTGTAATAATGTGGTTGAATATTATTTGATAGGGAATTTTTTCTCATAATACAGAGTTAAGGAAGCAGGGTCCCTAATAATTACCTTAAGTCCTTTTAGGAACCTAATGATTACTTTCTAACAGTTAAAGAATTATTTTTTTTCTTTCAATAAGATGCATTGGGTAAAAAGATACTATAACTGGCAGTTAGTTTGTAAGAATATGGAAAGGACAATCTGGGCTTGGTGGTTTCAGGAGGGAAAGAAATGATGTAAGCTAGAATTTTTTTTTTAAAGGAACTCTTTTAAATTTCTATTCTATCTAATATAGGTGCTTATTGAAACCATTTCTATAGGTACTGCTGATACTTAAGTAACTTCTGTTTTTCTTGTGGTATTTAATATTTAATATTTTGGTAGTTTATGATTCTACCTGTGTACATAACTTACATTCTTGCTATACAATTTTGTTGTACTTTGTAGAATTAAATGATATGGAGAAATGTCACTCAGACATGGTAGAAGAGCTTGGAGTGACAGCCACAGTGAGTTATCAACAGTTGTGTCATCAGACTGTTTGACACGTTAATTTGTAAAATCATAGGCTTCTGGTGACACGTAAGAAATGTGTGGTCTCTGGCTTATGTGGTTTGTTTTAATTCCTTAGGTGCAGCTATCTTCTTTGAATTCAAACACTACAAGCCTAAAAAAAGGTTTACCAGCACCAAGTGTTTTGCTTTCATGGAGATGGATGAGATTAAACCTGGGCCAATTGTAATAGAACTGTAAGTGATATACATATAGGATTCTTACTGTTTTAATGGTTACTAGTTCATGTTTCTTCTTAGTCCCTCTTATCTAGAATGTAACATTGGAGTAGATCAATCATCAAAGTATTTTAAACAATGATCTTTCTATTGTGGTTACAGATACAAGAAACCCACTGACTTTAAAAGAAGGAAATTGCAGTTATTGACCAAGAAACCACTTTATCTTCATCTACATCAAACTTTGCACAAGGAATGATTCTGACATGAGTAATGTGGAATTTCTGTGAATTTTACCACTCAGTAGAAATCATCATAGCTCTGTGTAGCATATTCATCCTTCAGGAGGAAGGAAGTGAGCCGTACCTATAGGCCAGTGAGTCCATTGCAAAGCTGTACCACAGAACTAAAGTCCAGCACCTCATTGTTATGACTCCTTTGGATACAGGTTTATTGTAGATTTTGAAACATGTTTTTACTTTTCAATTAATTGTGCAATTAATAGTCTGTTTCCTAATTTACCACTGTTCCTACCCTGCTTCCTGGAACAATACTGCTGTGGTAGGTATGCTCATCTTCAAACTTAATACAGCAATAAGAATGTGCTAGAGTTTACACATTTGCTCACTTTTGCTCCAATATGGTCTTTTGATTTGAATTAACTTCAAGCTTTTGAATTGAAGTGGGTAGGATAGTACCAGATTGCTTTGAAAGGAAATTGGATCAGTTATGGTCTGTCTTATAGGCTGTTCCTTAGAGCTGGCCTAAATTCACCCTCATCTGATAGTTCTACTTAGAAATAGTGTGCCTTGACCAGATCAATATCTTATATGGGAGTGTTCTCCAGGTTGTAGCTGTGACTTTTTTCCAGATGACCAGATTGTTTTTCTGAAAGTGAGCATATTTTTAGTCATGTTGATTAGTTGTTCTACATCACATTGCTATTGTTTCTAGGGTTAACATTAAAACCATCTCTCTCAGAATAATTACAAATTTGGGGGTGGGTTTACGTCTTCTAAATCATGTCATCTAAAAATAATTGAGTCAGATGCCAATGAGATACTACAGGAACAACTGCTATTTTTCTGACAACTGATTGTGAAACCTTAAAACCTGCATACCTTGTCTTTATAAAGTGATGAGTATGCAAAATCTGGAAAGATATTCTATTTTTTATAATATAGGTAGATACAACTGACATTTATTTCCTATTTAGATATATTGATAATCATATGAAAATATGCAGGTCATTAGCCTATTATAATTTCACTATTTACATTACTTTTAACTTAATGATGAGACATAAATAAAACTTTCATAGTACACGAGGTGGATATTTGATACACAGAACATAAAGATTTGTGAGGAGTTTTTTGTGGGTTACATGTAGAACCCATGTATTTTAATATTCACTGTTTTAAATGAACAATGCATGAAGGGAATGCAATACTTGGCCTATTTTTAAACTAGTGTAAACCCTAGTGATACCATCCGTTTGCTTTTTAAAATGAATAACAGTTGTTTTAGCCCTTGCACTTCAAGAGATCTAGTCTTTAATTTTTCAGTTGTCTGTTAGGTCAATTTTGTTTACTAGATGAATATTAATAAAACTATATGAGCCTGAAAGAATTCTCGGCCAAAATTAGTCTTTCATCTGGATTGGGTTAATTTCACAAATGCAAAAATAGTTCAGTCTACAGTAGTTCTAGGAAATGAAGAATTTGCCTTAATAAAATGTTCACTCAACTGAAACTCTGAGTAGTCAAAATTTCCAGACTGTAAACTTCTCAAGAGAAGGGCCTCATCTTCTCCATGTCATGTAAACTTTCCAAGGTGCTTGGGCAGCACTCTGTACCCTGTGGAGTACTCAGTACCTTTTTGTTTGATGTTATTGATGTTTGATGTTGCTCCCTTAAAATCTACTATTAAAATGTAGCAAAATTGATACATTGTTCTTTCTGTTTTCTCATAGACTATAAAACATGTATATCAAAGTGATAATTTAAAAAAGAACAAAAACCTTTTTTTTTTTGGTTGTAGATGGACACAGTACCTTTATATTTATATGTGGTGCTGAGGATCAAACCCAGTGCCTCACACGCAACCCCAGCCCCTCAAAGTGAAAATTTATATGAAGAAACATTTAGCATCCTTCACATAAGAATGCTTTATTTTTTTTAACCTCTATTTATTTATGTGGTGCTGAGGATTAAACCCAGGGCCTTGCCTGTGCTAGGCAAGTACTCTACCACTGAGCCACAACCCCAGCTGCCACCAAAGAATGGGGTTATATGAAAAAAAAAAAAGAGGATGCTTTGTATGAATGTCTTTCATCAGCATTAAACGAACTTAAATTGAACATTGTCATCAGCTTAGCTTTAATTCAGACCTGAATGACCAAACCTCCCCCCCCCAAAAAAGGTGATTTTATATTGAAGCAATTAACACAAAACAATCTGTATCTCACAAATTAGTTGTTTAAATTTACTTTCTAGTGTGGGAGGGGATGAGTCACTGGACATTACTTACAACTATAGCAGTAATACTTTCAGGTTGAAACACTACTGCTTCACAAATGAAATGATTTTAGTAACTAAACTCAAACACAATTTGCTGGAGAGGACTTCTAAAACTTTTGAGATACAAAAGTATAATTGAATCAAGGGACAGTATTCTCTACACAACCTGTATATGGGCAGCTACCTTGGGCTTTGCTACAGAAGTGGTACAATCAGATGGATGTAAGGAGAGGCAACTATGGGTGGGTTCAGAACTGCTCAGATAAACTACGTAGAACACATTATAGCTTACTAATAGAATAAATACAAAAAAGGCTTTAGAGGGAAAACTACTGTTGCTTTGAATAAAAAAATAAATCTGCCTTTCCTTGAAAATCTATCTTCCTAACTGACATCACCTTTATTTAAATGCTATTTTAAAATTAGAAGTTATAGTAACTTCAGCATTGCCTTGTGTCCTGTAGAGGTTGAAAGATACGTTCAAAATTGGTATTTGTGACTTAAATTTTATTTTACATGGTTAAAAATGGCATAAGCTATTATATGGTTTTCCTCTTACACACAGCTGCTGCTTCTGATATTAAATGGAGGTTATGTAGATTGAATTCTTCAGTAGTTTAGAGATTTTGTTTCACAGAGATTTTGTTTCAAACTGAAGCTTTTGCCCCTATTTTCAGAATACTTAGGGGACATAAAAAGAACAATGATATGTTATGTTGTAGGTTTCAACAATCCTATTACTTTCTAGAACTTAAAAGAATGGAAGAATATGGTCTAGCAGTAAACAAAAGTACCAGGCTTTTATAATTTTATTTAAATCTTAAACCTCTTAAAATGTACTGTTAAAATTGCCGTAATTAAAATTACAGCTCTGGAGAGCTAGTTCTTAGAAACATTGTTTTAAAGACAGTAGTTACAGGTTCAGGACTTGCTTTAATTGATTTTTAAATAAAATATATTTGAGTATCTATCAAAAAAAAAGAATTTAATTCAGCCCATATTTGCTAATTAAAGACATTATAAGCCTTAAGAGTTTCATTCATTCTTTCTCAGAGGATTATACTTTTCTAATTTTTTTTATCATATTCCTTGAAAATCAGTGGCAAGGTATGGGAAAGAGAAGAGTGTGTGTGTACATTTTTAAAAAGAAATTTCCTTATTTTTTATAGACACAACATACCACCTTATATTTTACTGTTATAATGCAATAATGGCAAAAGCAGTAGAACTTCAGGTCAAACAACTCTTGCTACTAATGTAAACTCATTCTCAGAAAACCATTCTCACATGGACAATGGTTAGAAAAAAGTACATGAATGTGCTACAAAAATAGAGCCAAGACTTCTCACAAGTAAAAGAAATCCTCTGTAGAAGTCCACAGTTGACCAAGGTCCAGCCTCCTTAACAGTGAGCAACAGGGAATATGCTGCCAAGTCACCATCTACAGTTCTGAGAGTGAGTTTACATGCTTCCCCAATGGCACAAAGTCTCATGACGATCCAATGAATCAACAGACACTTGGGAAATATTAATAAACAATTTTTTATGAACTATTACAACAAAGAACTTCAGCAAGAAGGAAAATGAAGTTTATGATCTTTGAGTAAACATTTTTAGCGTAACAGTCTCTGTGACCAGATATTGGAAGAGAAAAAATCAAGCTTATAAAACACCATTTCTCTATCAACTGGAATACACTAAAAATAGGATAATGGAAATACATGTTCTTAAAGCATTTCCACAGGAAATGTCCATAATTATGACATTCTAAATCATTTAGCAATTGTATATGCTACATTAACTAAAACAAAGGTATTCCTTATTGCACGTTTTAAAGTTGGAAGGATACTCTAGCTTAAGTGGGGGATATTTAGGGGGAAAATATTTTGGCTCAAAATGTGTACTGCGCCAAGGCAGCTTCATTCTAAAAACACAAACCATTTAAAATAAACTTTTATATTTTGAAGCCAATAATCCTTTAACACAATGAATAGTTCATAATCCACTTTCTGACTAAGTGTCAGAGGTTAATTTTATGGGCCCAGTTTTAAGGCCTGTGAACAGCCCTCACTACTCTGAGAATCAGGTGCAGCTGGAGGTTCATCTTTAAAGCCTGAAGGCATTAAGTCTTTTGCAGCAGGTGGTGGCCCATAGTCTTGGGGACCATGAGTTGGAGGTGGTAATGGGGCACCAGGAATGAAGTACTCTCTTGGGCCAAATGAGCCTAAAGGTCTAAATGGTGCGGGTCCTGGAAAAAAAACACGAGGGTCAAAAGGCAAATCCCGTTTTCCAGGTGGAACACCTGGTGCATATTCGCTGAAGCCTATTGGTGGACGCATACCAGGACCTGGAAAATAAAAAGGAAGTTATGTAAATACCCAGAAATTTCTGAACTAGGGTGATTTCAAGTATGTTAATATAGTCTTTAATTTCTCCCAAGCCTAGAACATCAACTGGTGAACATCCTGACTTGCCAGATGAGGCAAACTGAGATGGAACAAGTTTAGGTTATAGCCTTTGGCCAACCAGCCATGAAGCAACATATTAAGGATTTAAACATGGCTCTACCTAGCTCCATGCTTGTCTTTTTTCTTTCCCTACTATATAATTGCAGAATTATTTCTATCTCACAAGAGCTCCATTTATATTTGGAAGTACTAATTTACCATGACAAGATGATAGATTATGAAATAAGAACTTTACTACATCAAAGAAATTTTGATAAAAGGAAATCCCACTATTTATTACTGTATCCATTAAAAATTCATGAAGTATTTCAGCATGGACTTTACACATGCCATCAGAATCAAGGTGCATGCCCTCCTGGAAAAGGCCTTCCACAGCCACCTAATTAAATCAGCAACATTTATTAGGTCACTGTTAAATCCTCCTCTTTAACACTTCCCTCTGACTTTTCTCAAGGTAAGGAGGGTTTGACTTTTCCTTTTCTATATTCTATAACCTACTGCTTATGCTTCCATTATGGGTGATTACAAACTTTATGTTATAGGATTTTCATATCTGTGACAAAATTTTAAGTTATGGCATGTGTCTCATCCACCTTTCCATCCATTGCAGTGCATATCAACAGATTTTCAACAAACATCTGCAGAAGTAATATTTCTTGCTTTTCTGTATATAGCCCCTTATCCTTATCTATGAGAGATAGCTATTGCCTATCTCAGTATAAGATTATATAGTGTCCCATATGTCCCAGAAAACTGGAGGAAAAGTTAAAATGTACTCAGCTTCATCCTTTCATTGTTAAGACCTGAGATAGCAACCAACTGTTTTAGCAAGCAATAGAAATGAAAGATGAATGTGATTTATAAGTCAATCACTACTGTTCAGATCATCATACCAAATGGTGGAGGAATTGGCCGAGGCCCAAAAGGCCCATCGAACTGAAGTGGCGGTCCATACCAAATGGGAGGTGGTGGAGGCCGTCCCATAGGGGGTCCCATCGGGGGGCCCATGAAGGGTACCCCTGAGAAAGGAGGGGGCCCTTTCATAGCCATATTAACCTGCAATTTAAGATTTGAAAGCAGTTAAAAGTTTTAAAATTCCTATGTATTAAGACAAAGTACCAACACCGATAAAAGCTAAAACCCAAAACAAGCATCTGTCCAGAGAACACCATCAGTGCAACAAAACTCTCCCCACCCCTCCTGTGTATTCCCACTGACAGCTTACAGAAGTTAGAAGGATGCCACAAGAGGGAGCAGTTTGTTACTGATTATATCTGCACAGGAAATGGAAAGGCAAGAGGACTGGCAGAGGTTATTAACAGAGGTGATTTCTGACCAGTATGTCATGCTGTATTCACTACAATCTATATCAAAGGGAGTCCCCCCTCCCCATCACTTCCCTTTCATCACAATAGCTCATTACTTCCATATTAAGAATGAACAGAATAAAATGAAACATGCATTCTCTACCCATCTAATAATAGCTACTATTCAGAGTATCGTCAGTAATCTTTCATATATTATTCAACCTCTGAGATCTTTAAGTAGACTGTCTTGTTTTAAGTAAGAGGGAACAAAAGCAAATGGAATATCGTAATTTGTTGAAGGCCACACTGCATATTAAAGGAACTCAATCCCAAGGTTTGCCTCCAAGCCATGCTTTTCCCACCTCTACTCCTAACAACGGGTCTTTGCTCTCTTTTAAATCTTCTACTACAAAGGGGTTTGGGATCTTATCTAAGCTGCCCTTAGATTTCTCCAGAGATGTATATTCCTGGAATATATATATATACACTGGCACTTGAGAAGTATTTTCCAACACAGTGCTATATACACAAATTTCCAAGGAAGACAAGGCTTTAATATTTACTTTCATTTACTGTACACCATTTGAGATATTGATTTATCATGTCCTATGAGTAGTGGGTTTGAAACTGAACAATTAAAAATGTATTTTATTATAGAGCTGCAGAAGACCTACCAGATATAATAGCAACACAGTTACAAGAGAATGTACTTATGTGAACAAATGAGACCATTGTTTGGGACTGGCTCAAGAGGTCATTTCAGATTATCATTGTTTCACTGAAACAGTATGTCACTTTCAGAAAATCTGATACCAATCTAATTCAAATCACTCAAAATAGGGTTTGCACAATGGAGGAATTCTTAAATAGCATTCTTCCAAACAAAAATAAAAATGATGAATTATATAATTTTTATAATGAATTTACTTCGCCTTAGAACATTCAACACAAAACACCATATAGAGTGATAACTTTTCACATTCTGTAGTTCATTATAGTTGTACACACTTAAGCAACATTCCCAAGTTAAGGAGAAAAGTAAGCTCAATATTGCATGCAGTTTTAAAGCAAACAAGATCAGTGTCATGCTCTGAATATCCTTCCCAGAAATGCACAGAATAAAACCCAATTCAGTTCTCAACCTCTAAGTACTTACTCCAACTGGATGCTCAGTCAAAGAAGTACTGGTGGAAACTGGGGGGGGGTCTCAGGTTCTTGGGGAACAGTTTGCTTTTTAAAAAACAAATGGGATAGTACAAATAGAACACAAAGAAGGATAAAGCAAAGAGCAAGTACTGTAGGAAAGCTACATGTTCCTGCACGACCACATGATTCACAGTAACTACAGAACTTACCTTGCCCTCATCTGTCACCTTAGCTGGAGAAGAACTTCTGGAGCTGCTGTTCATGTGAGCTGGACCACATCCTGGGTCTGTTAGAGATCAAAGAATGGATTCAGACTTATTCTAACATGAAAAGAATAAAAATCCTGCATCCACAATTACAGATTCTTTGAAATTACTTGGTCCCTTTACCAGAGGCAACGGGTTTCCCAGATGCCTCAGAAGACCATTGAGTACGAGGTAAAGGTCCATCCATTGACCCTTGGGAAAGAAAGATCAGAGCACTTGTATGTATTTTTCAGAAGAAATAAACCACTGGTGGACAGGTCAGGGTTCAACAATAACTAGAAAGCAACATTAAAAATGGGTTGCCCAGGGGTTGGGGTCGTAGCTCAGTTGTAGAGTGTTTGCCTAGCATGTGTGAGGCACTGGGTTTGATTCTCAGCACCACATTTAAAAAATAAAGATATCATGTCCATCTACAATTAAAAATATTTTTAAAAATGGGTTGCCCAATAGTAAATCACAATTTATGAAGAGACTTAAATAAAATAAAGAACTGCCTTGGGTTGATAGAACAGCAGATTAATAAGTACTGGTCCTAAACTTTAAGCTATAGACTTGAAGTATGTGTAGGCTGGCTTTTCTTTAATCTGTATAACCTGAATTCCAATCTTACCAAGACTACAGTCCTATTTAGAATTGGAAATAAGACTCAGTATTTCATATTGGAAATATGTATGATACATAAAGTTTAAGGCTACTTTTATAATATTTGGGAAAGGAACATCATAGAGATTTAATTTAAAGATAAAGGTTTACACTTCACAGTGTAAAATTTAAAAGAAAAAAAAAAACAATACAGGGACCTCCAGGAAAAAAAAAAAATGTTTTCTATTCTAGAACAGATTTTACAGAAAACATTCACTAAGATAAAGTAAGAAATTATCTTCTATATATTGTACAGGCCCAAATTCGATGTTTTCATTAGAATATTCAAAAGGGAAAAAAAACCAAAACCTTGAAGCAGTTTACTATAAAGCAACATGTGAATGCTCACCAAATCCATTTATAGGCATATCTCTTCGATTAAGGGTAGCAGAAGGAGGTCTCCCAGCTGGCTCTGCTGTCAGTGGAGGGGAACATTCTCCACCACTCAAGGGGGATGGACCGAAAGAGCCATTCTGGCTCAGGGGACCTAAAGACAACAATGCCGTGTTACTACTTTAAGGCAGCCTTCTCCCTGACACCAACCCCCACCTCCCGCTTTAGCAAATCATTCAGATTATTTCATAACCATTACACACAGAAATAAAAAGTAATTTACATAATTCTGCACCAAGAAATAAAATAGCTCCTTTTACAAAGTGCCCCCTACCTCTCCGAGGAGGATTTTGTAAATTTGGTCTTCCTGGCATTGGTTTTACAATCACAGCTTCTTCTTGCCGCATTGCCATCTTTTGGGTCATTTCCAATAGTCTTAAATATTGAGAAAGAATGGGCTAAATTATGAAACAGCAATCTATCATAGATAATATCTAGCATAACCTTAAAACACTATAAAACATATAGTAAGATACCAAAATCACATACTTCTGTCTCAAATTAGCAACTTCCCTTTTCTCTTCAGCTATAGCTCTTTCTGCAGAACGAGCTTTGAGCTATCAAAGAGAAAATATTCAAATTCAGTTGTGGTAGGCTATGCACAAAATAAAGAAAAGGGGGAAAAAATCTTACCCAATTATCATGAGCTTTCTTCTCTTGCATAGCAATCTGAAAAAGACAACACATTAAAAAAATGTTTTTAGGGACTCATTATAATAGCCTATAATTGTCTGTATTAGATATCAAAGAATTCTGCAACTACAGGACAGTATTAATTACTACCTGGTTTTTAAGTGAGCGCTCGGTTTTCTGTAATTCTTCTTCCATCTCTTCAATTCTCCGCCTAAGAATTACAACAATTGAATAAAATTTGAAACATTCTGACCATTTTCCCTTTATTCCATCAGCTATACTTTTAAAGACTTTATCATACATAAGAAAAACATTTCTATAGTTATATGAATCCAGTGTGAACAAAACTAATACTACAGGCCAGGTGCAATGCCACATGCCAGTAATCCCAATGATTGGGAAGCTGAGGCAGGAGGATCACAAGTTTGAGGTCAGTCTCAGCAATTAAGTGGGAACCTATGCAACTGAGACCCTTTCTCAAAGTAAAAAAAAGGTCTAAGGATGTAGCTTAGTAGTAAAGCACCAAAAATAAATAAATAAATGAAATAAAAACCTAATACTAATAACTTCTTTATCATTTAATTGCTAGAGATTCTGAATTGATAAATTATAATTTCCTTAACTGTTCATCAGTGTGTTCTCAAGTAATTCAGCTAGAAATATCTTCCTCCTTAAAACTTTTTTTTCTTTTTTTTCAAATTATATCCATAGAAGATTTCCAAGGACTATCAATTGCCACACTTTTGTGGGTCTTGATACATCACACAGCAAACTGATTTCTTAAAGAATTACTACAACATACAAAACCCCCAGAACTGTTTGCATTGACCAAGTTCCCTATGGTCTTGCCCACTGGGTATAAGTAAATTTTTGTTAACATTTTTCATTTGTTAAGTTGGAATTTATTTTTTCTCCTGTGTGAATTGAATGTATTCATATTCTCTCGTTATTCATACTTCCATGCTATTTTCTTCTATCTACATGTAAAAAAAGATTAAAAAGAAAGCTAACACTAGTTCATTAGACATTGACACCCTCCTTTAGAAACTGAACTCACTTGTAATTTTTAACTTCCTCTACAGCGGAAACCACCTTTTCTTCTGCAGCTGACAGCCGCTGCTCTTTTTCTAGTCTCTTATATTCTTCTTGAATCAGTTTCCTAAAATAAAGCCAGTTATCAAATCAAAAGTTTCTCTTTGTGAATATCACTTCCCACAATTCTATAAAATGCTTAGGCACATAAAATAGGAATTCAAACCTGCAATTTCGTAAATCAAACTCTGGCAAATCACTTACATTTTCTAACTTCTCTTAATTCTCTACTTACCACTAAATAAAATAAATGTGAAAACAACATGTGCCCCAAGGGCAAGTCTCCTGTGTGTAAGATAACAAAAACTCACTTTACTTCAATGTGGAAGATCAGGACTGATCAACCTAACATAATTAAACATATTAGGATAAAGCAGGGGATAATTCTTTTCTCGTTTCTGCCATGGGTAGGACACTAAGTATATCTTTGTCATGGAGGAACTCTTTTCTCAATCCAAGACTGGCACCAGAATAAAGGTATAGTCAGTCAAAGAAAAAATCTTCTAGAATATGTCTTTTAGCTATGCAATTAACCACAGAACATTTTTCACACTTTAGATATCTATTTCAAAAGAATTGTAATTAAGCAAAAAGACAAATCTGAGTTTTGATAATGTCTGTCAACCAGAAAAAGAAGCCAAACTGACCCACGATCAGAGTATTATCTACTGACAAATTTTAACTCTGATCATGAAACTCAAGATGTTCATCTACTGAGACAAAGGTAGCCACATTTAATGATTTAAAAAATACTATTTTCTGCTATCCTTGTACTACTTTAGCCATAGTTCCAATTCAAAAGATATTTTCCATAAATCAGAAGAACTATAGTAAAAAAGGATTATTGATACCAAATAGAAAAAGGGGATTATATATTCTTATATAGCTTCTCATTTAATTCTTCAGCAAGTATTTTATGAGTGGCTATAATATACTAGTTACCTTGTAAGATGCTAAAGAATAAAAGAGCTCACTGTTTCAGGTATAAATGATGCCTAAAGGAATATAATAATTTTCCCCACTGGCTTAAGAAGGAATATGGAGAAAACTGAATCTTGAAGGACAGAGAGAATTTTGTTTCCAATTATCAAAGAGTTAGTCTGAGAGCACTAAGAACAATCAAAACATCTTTATAAGAATATAAAATTGTGTTTGAAGGGATCCAAGCTAAAAAGGCAGTGAAGATATATGTATGTGGCCAAGATCCATTAGAAAAAGGAATCTCAGAATTACAAGTAAGGCTGGCACTTTAAGGTACTTTTCTCCTAGGTTCACCCACATATTGAAGATAACACAAAGATATAATGAGTCTGAACTAAGCCTTCATCAAATTCCTGGGCTTAGAGGAAAAAAAGAAGTGTTTGGGGCTACAAATAAAGGGACCCTTAATAAAAGCCCTAGCCTTTGAGTTTAGATTAGAAAGTACTGCACACTTAAGTGATGAACAGGCAAAAAATCCAAAAGGAACAATAATGAAACATTGAAAAGACAAGTCATTTTTGAATTATCTTAATTGCTGACTAAGTTTAAAGTAACAATCTTACTCAAGTAACCTCAACACTTTTCTATAAGAAGATAACTTCATCTTAGTCCTCAAATTTCATCTATAATTATCACAACAATGTTGGCCAATCAAAACTGACCAGGCACTCCATAAGACAAAATTCTGTGAGAAAAAATCCCACAGAAAAGGAAACCACCTAATGGGGTTATCCGCACATGTTTTAAAATCACTGTGCTTTTTATATAGTCAAAAAAGTAAAGTCAAGATTATGAATTTCAGTGCTGGGAATATAGTTTAGTTGGTACAGTGCTGCCTCGCATGCACAAGGCTCTGGGTTCAAACCCCAGCACCACAAAAGAGGAAAAAAAAGATTATGAATTTTGTCAAAGGATTAGAAACTATAAAACCAAGAAATAGTTGGATGTGGTGACCTACCTACAGTGGAAGATACTCAGGAGGCAGAGGCAGAATGATGAGATTAAAGATAGCTTGGAAAGCAGTAAGACCCTAGTCCCTTATGCGAAAGAGCAAGGAGTCTGGGGAGGTAGCTCAATAGTAGAGCACATGGCTCAAGGTCCTGGGTTTGAGCTGTAGTACTGAAATAGGACTGGGGTTGTGGCTCAGGGGTGAAGCACGTGCCCCGCATGTGTGGGGCACTGGGATCAGTCCTCAACACCACATAAAATAAATAAAATATTGTGTCGGGCTGGGGATGTGGCTCAAGCGGTAGCGCGCTCGCCTGGCATGCATGCGGCCCAGGTTCAATCCTCGGCACCACATACAAAGATGTTGTGTCCGCCAAAAACTAAAAAAATAAATATTAAAATTCTCTCTCTCTTTCTCTCTCTCTTAAAAAAAATCTTATAAAAATAAAATAAAATAAAATACTGTGTCCATCTACAACTAAAATAATAT
Source organism: Marmota flaviventris (assembly GCF_047511675.1). NCBI lineage: Eukaryota > Metazoa > Chordata > Mammalia > Rodentia > Sciuridae > Marmota > Marmota flaviventris. The sequence continues at coordinate 11,294,450 of NC_092514.1, read as the reverse complement.
TTTAAACCCTGAATTTTTTAAAATCCTAAACTCAATGAATGATTTTAGCAGCAGATTTGGGAAGTAAAATAAATCCTAGCGCTTTTAAGACAGGTCAGAAGAAAATATCCAGAAGAAGTAAATCCAGAATGTAGGAGGCAGGGGAAATCAAATTCTAATATGCATTATTATAATCAGAAGAGAGAATGAGGTAAAATCAACATTTAGAAAAAGACTCGAAAATTCAAGAAATTTTTAATGGTCCCAAGCAACATAACTGCAAGAGGAAAAAGTGGGTGGGGTGGGGAAAACTACACCTAGGCACTTCCCAATACAAAGGTTAAAAAAACAGAGAAATGACTACAGGAACTAGGGGAGGGATAAGACCAAACAACAATGATAATGGACTCCTTAAAGAAAAAATTTAAAACAGATGGTAATTAATTGGATATTTTTAAATTGCTAAAACTAAGTAACAGTCAAAATTCAGTAGCCAAAAGAAAGATCCTTTAAAAATGGAAACTGGTTTTAACTCTAATCATGAAGTTCATGTCAACCTAATACAGATTATAAAGGTAGCAATATTTAGTGGATAAAATACTATTCTCTGTTTATCCTTGTACTACTTTGATACACTAATCAAATCTATCATTAAAGGACAATGTTCAAATAGAATGAAAATAATTTCAAATAAGAAACAAACAGTGTAGAATGCAGAACTACAGAAACTTTAAATATGTGTATAAATTGAATGAATGTCTTGTGGAGTTCACAGTATATGAAGTACTAACATACAATGCCACAACAGTTATCTGATTCAGGAGCTACTTAAAGCCCATAAAAAAAAATAACAAACCTATTAATCTATGTCAGGTTTTTATTAAATCCAGAATATATACCATGGCCTTTAAATTATGAGAAGGTGAATAAAATTATAATTATATAATTATAATTCCATTATAATTTATGATTACATCAAGCTTATACAGAGGGGATGAGGAAAATAATTAAAAACATTTAAACTATTAAAAAGATACAAGGAAGAAAAAAAGAACAGGTCATCAAATAGAAAGCAAATTCTTCATAAACCACAGGCACATATTGACATGGACAGACTTACATTTTAGAAAGTCCACTCAAGCGGCTATAGAGAAAACTACTAAGAATTTGAAATAAGTTATATAAAAAATATAACTGGAGAATGAAGACAGATGATCTAGGTTAGGAACAGAAAAGATGACACAGGCATGAACTAACATAGTACCCGGGGATGAGTTTTTAAAAAGAGTACAAACCACAGATGATGACTGAATGAATTTTGGAGGAGTTGAGGAAAATAGTGCTACAATTTAATTGCATTACAAAGAAAATTAATTGCCATTTAGGTCATTCATATTACTAGTAGGGACAGAGAAAACAAGTGTTCTTTAAAAAAAAAAAAGTGATAAAATGAGAAATGTTTCTTTGAAACAGGCCAGGCATTTAGAACTGGCCTGAACAAATATTTGAGATTCTAAAAAGGTCGCTTGGAGATCACAGAATTTTAGAAAAGTTAATGGAAAGGTTTCAATATTTAATGCATTAATTAGGCAACAGAAGTCAAAATACCTAAAAATAGTTAGGTCTGTAAGAAGGTCTGTCTTTGCTTTACAAGAAAAAAAAAAAAAAAAAAAAAATATATATATATATATATATATATATATATATATGCCGAAGAGTAAAATCAGGTGCAAACAAATAAAATCTGACACAAAAAAACTATTTTTAGAGAATTCAAGTATTTTTGTGGATTAAAAACTTCAAATGAACTTTCAAAAAATAACTAGCCCCACACTGAGAAGATTAATACATAAATATATACTACAAACAAGTACTTCTGTAATCATAACTCCTAAGGTCCTTGCCAGAGTTCAATTTTTAGTGTGAACATCTGAGATATTCAAGTCCAAAACTTGTACCAACAATAAGTAAATATTATTCCTTTTTGAAGTTTTTATTCTACTAAAACATGTCATTCCAAATTACTCAGTATTTTTAAAGGTCCAGAGTTAGAGATACAAGTTCAAAACATTAGAATTACTAACTGATCACAATGAAAGGTAATTAAAATAAATAGTGGGATCATAGAAAGGGTCTAGATCTTTGAGAGGTATTTCCACATCAGTGACTGTTAATACCAGTTTACCACTTCCTGCCTTCATATGAATTTGACAATTGATTACGATGTCCTCACAGCCTTAGTTTATGGTTCCAACTACCTCAGGACTCTTAAGACTGATGATGGAAAGAAAAATGCAACTTATAGGAAACAAAACACAAAGGAAAAAAGACAAATCTCTACTTATTACAAACTAGAAGAAATTGTAAATAATCTTAAGAAAAGATAAAATTATCTATTAGTTCACACAGTGATAACAATAACAAACAATGAAAATCTTACTTTTGTAGTGCCATCTCATTTTGCTGGTAGAGTTCATTTAAAATCTCCACTTTCTGCCTTAGAGTTTTACATTCCTCTTCCAGTCCAACTTTAGAAGACTGTAGTGAACTGCAGTTACTTTCTAATTTCTTTATTTGGTCTGTAAAGGATAAAAAAGCTTATCTCTATATGTGTACAAGGACTTAAGAACTTGTTTGAGGGAGTAGTGCCAAGAAAAGTAAGAAGCATGAAAGCAAGAAGCCATTCTTTATCTTTCCAATAAAATTTTAAGTCTTTCCAACATGGCAATTTCTTCTCAAGAAGAACCCACCTTCTAGATTACAGTTTGTGGACATCGAGGCTCTTAGCTTAAGTTGTAAAAGTTTTAGATCCTCTTCAACTACTGATATTGCAGTTTGTGTCTAAAAATTGCAGAAAAGAGAGGTATTCTTAAAAGTGAGGCACAGGAAGAATTCACAGGCACTATGGGACTCTTACAAAGAACTATACCCGAGAGACATCCATCATCTGCTTAATTTGATCTTTGATCTTCTTATTCCGATCACCTAAAAAACAAAAGAATTTAGCTTTTTCTTTCCTTACTTTTAATTCTATATTCTCCTAACTTCCCCAAACTAAATAATGATTGTGTTCAAACAAAACAAAAAAATCAATTAAATAACTAAACTGATTAGACTAATGACTTTTAAGAGAATTGCAAGCTTAGATTTAAAAAAAAAGAGAGAGAGAGAGAGAGGTGAATTTCAGGCTGGGGTTGTGGCTCAGTGGTAGAGTGCTCACCTAGCATGTGTGAGGCACTGAGTTTGATCCTCAGCATAAAAATAAGTAAAAGTACTGTGTCTGTCTTAAAAACAAACAAAAAAAAAAGGTGAATTTCTAGTTTGCACAACTGAAATGTCATCTATGTTATTCTTGTAAGATAAAAGCTTTTCTTCTCTCTCAGATCTATCTTCACCTGGGCAAGTAAGTGTCTTATTTAGAAAGATTCAATCCTCTATTTTCTCCCTGAATCTACTACCAGGTGTGGTTTGAAATACTTGCTATGTAAGCAATATCCAACTTGGGAGAAAACATCTGGAAATATTTTCCTCATCAGTAAACACTGTTACACTCCCTCTCTAGCTTTCTGATAGTCTCTAGCCTCTGTTCTCACAGCCTTAGTTTATGGTTCCAACTACCTCCGGACTCTTAAGACTGACTGTGGACCTTAAAACCACAGAGCCATAGAGATGATGAGTATCAAAATCAAGTATCATCTGAATAAAGAAATAAATTTCTCTTACTGTACAATGTTCAATACTTAGAGGTATAGGATGTGACTATTGTAGCTGCAGTGTACTTACTAGTTTTCAATGGGATAGAAAAAGTCAGTGTTCTTCACATGCCTATTGCTACATTATACCCCAGCAACCCACCTCTGCCAATGCAACAGACATATCTATAGATCCAATGATATGTGTCTACAACCCTGAAGCTTAAGAAGAAATTCAGCCAGCTGAAAAGTGGCATCTGTATACTTAATTAAAGACAGGAAAGCAAAAAAGGATTCAACCTCCCTGAGACTGATCTTACCTGCTACCTCTCCATTGGTTAATTCATCTGACTCCTCTTCTCTATTTTGATCCTCAGATTCAGTCAAAGCCTAGAAAAGAAGCAAAAGGTTGGAAGACTCTCGATTTTAATTCAGAAGATTTCAGGAGAATTCATGAGATGAAACATGTATTTGGAGTATAAACTTACATTAATAGTATCTTCTTTGTGACTAAGAGCTACTTGTAAATCTTTCTGGGACTTCTCAAATGATTTGATTTGTTCACTGAGCTCAGCATGTGATGTACTCCAGTCTTTGACTTCCTGCTGCAACTGAAAAGTCAAAACATATGAATTCCTATGGGTTAGGGAGAGGTTTCTGCACTGGATACATCAGGACTACAAGACTTAGACAAAGAAATAGAGAGCCATACTCCTTGGTGGCCTGCCTCAACCGAGGGGGTTGAGACCTTGGTTAAGGAAGAGGGCAGAGTGGCCCCAACTCTCATAGCTGCAGTAAGAACATCAGAGCTATCAGGAAGTTGACCCTGTTTATTGCATTCCCCAGAAAATTGCTGCCAATTCAAATAATTTACCTCCAGCAGGAATGGCTGGGCACATATGACTGTCTCCTAAATTTAGACTCCTTATCATGTAATCTTCCCTTGGCCGGTGAATCAGTAACTACTCAAAAGAGGATCATAAAATACTTAATTTTCTGGTTTAAAAAGTTTCTTTGAGGCTATGCAAGTTAATAACTGATTGATATTTGATAAGAAAAGCAATAATCCAAAAATCCAAAACAGATGGAGAACAAATATATGCACTCAATTTGGGGAGCACTGTTTAAACTTTGCATATCTAGAAAAGGTCCTACATGAATATTCCTTACCTCAGAAACAGATCCAAGAAAGATACAAGATAATGATATTCACTTCTCTAGTTTACATTATGTATGACATCAAATTTTCTTTACCTGCTCTTTCTTCTTCTTAAGCATGGTATTTTCTTTCTGAAGCCGACAGCATTCCAACTTCACCTTCTCTTCACGAAGCTTAGCTTCATTAAGGACAATTTGAAGCTAATGCAAAACACTACAGTTAGTGAATTAATTCCAAAGAAAAAACAAAGTTATACTTTCCCAAACCAGACATCATATAGCTCTCATTTTTTGCACATTTTAGCACACCTCAAATTTTTGGTCCGCAAAAAAACTAAGATGTAGTATTAATATCCGTTAGCAAGAGTTGGCACCTTTACCTCTGAAAGTTCAGAAGTATTCACTGAAATGACCTCGTTAAGCTTCTCTATCAATTTCTTATTTTCCATTATCTTCCAGGTGAAAACAGAACACAAAATATGCATTAGGATTTCAGTAGAAATACTGACATATATGTGTGTGTGTGTGTACACACACACACACACACACACACATATATACTAAAAAAGATAAACACAACAAAATATTTGTCAAGCCATCCCATTACATTTCAGGTAAATGCAGGGGATCCAGCTTTGGACTAAGCAAAAAATCAAGAACTGAAAGAGATGAGGGAAAATGAAGTCATAAATATTTCATGGCATCCACAACCTTACGGTTTATGAGATAACCAGAAAAAAAGGTCAAAGTATAGAAAAACATAATGCAATAAGTAAATAAAATGTTTTAAAGCATAGAAAATTAACTTAATTAATTACTGTTTCAAGTAAACCAGTTCAAATTAGTAAATTTTTTTTCTAGTGATAGAGAAAAAAATTTCCCAAGATCATTTTTAAAATTTTCTTATCTGAAGTAAAAAATGATAAAATTTAAGGGAGAATAGACTAATCTCACATACAGAAGAATTCCAAAAAATTTATAAAGATACTCGCTCCTTAAGGAAGTGGACATAACTCTGTAATCTTTGTTTGCAATGCCTGGGACTGAATCCTGGGCCTCATGCATGCTAGGCAAGTGCTCTACCATGAGCTGCATCCTGAGCTCGTAACTCTTCATACTTTAACTGTGGGCTGTGCATGGTAACTTCCAAAGAATACAATATGAAAAGGATTGGAAAGAATTTTTACAGTGGAGAAATCTGATAAATACTACCTCAGCTAGGTGATCAAGCTTACTTGGGGGTAGGATATTTCAGAACACACTCTCTACTATCTTTTTCAACTTTTATGTAACTACAGAAACTTATAGAAATTGAAAATGAAATATGTAAGTAAAATTTTTTAAGTAGAGAAAACTGATTAATTCATTACTCTTTCAAGTAAAAAGTAAACAAATACTGTTCAACTGGACAATAGTTTTTTAGTTGTTCTGCATGTTTCCAAGGGCAGAGCAAAGCAATATGAAAATTATCCAAGGTTGAGAATAAAAATATTTCCTAGGCCCATAAAAATAATTTGTTGTATCAGTACTTAAAAGTTCCACAAAATGGGCAGAAATGGGTTCAACTTCCTTGACTCCTAATCTTACTTTAGTTAACAGCTGGACTAAGTTCAACTTAACCAATTTTACAAAATATTTCAAAAGCCAAATTACAGTAACACTTAGCAGCAAAACTCTTACCAAGTCCTGATTCTTAGCTTTCTGTTCTCTCTCAGATTCTAACATAACATGAAGACTTTTAGCTCTCTCATCCAGAAGTTCTTTATCTTTTTCAAGAAGCTTCATTTTATGCTGGGAAAAAAAAGATGTCAAGATTACTCACTCATTACATTTACTTTTGAGTTTAGAATGTAATTCCCCCCAAAGAAGGGATTTTTACCTTATATTTAGTTGCTTCATCAGAAAGAATCATATTTTGCTTCATGATTTCTTTGGCCTGTTCCTTCATCTATGTAAATAAAGCATTCAGAATTAAGACAAACAAATTATAGTGCTACTATACAAGTTACTTCCAGACAAGTGACCCTTTTCCAGAAGAAAGCAGTACTTAATACATATGACTGCTTAGAATTTGGATGATTTGTAGGAAATAATGAAACAAAAATTTTAAAATACGATTTTTAAATTAAAACAGGTAGAAATGATTTAAGCTAGAACCAAGGGAGAAAGAAACAAAAAAAAAATAATTATACCTTCTGTTCATAATTTGACAATTTCTGCTTCAGTTCTTCATTTGCTTTCGTGAAATTGTTCACCTTTTGGGAAATTTGCTGTTCATTGACTAAAAGGGGGAAATACACAAGATTATTACAATCACTAAATGAAATTCAACTACTCAATCTACTAAAAGCAAAGACATGTTATATGGTACTATGAGGAAATACTTCTTAGCATAACTATTATGCTTTTAAAAAGCAATCTATGCTTATTAGCAATAAGAGTATAAAAATAATTAAAATTTAAGAAAAATATAAGAACAATGATATTTTGCTGGGCGCAGTGGTGCACACCTGTAATCCCAGTGGCTCAGGGGGCTAAGCTAGAAGGATCCCAAGTTCAAAGCCAGCCTCAGCAAGAGCGAGACACTAAGCAACTAAGTGACACTTGGTCTCTAAATATAGGGGGTTGGGGATGTGGCTCAGTAGAGTGCCCCAGAGTTCAATCCCAGGTACCCCTCCCATCCAAAATGATATTTCAATTTAAGATTATTTCACAGATGGGAAATACAGTAAAGTGTTGTAGCTTGATATTCCTCCCTTCTCAAAACACTTTCTTTTCAGAAAATGGAATCATTTAATTCTTTGCAAAGAAAAACAGAAATGAAAGCATACTGATGCACATTACCATTCTTTAAATTATCTACTCAATTACTTAATGCATGATTAAATCATTAGCATAGAAATACTCTTCAAATGTAATACATCTGCATTACATCAATATTCAAAGTTAATCTGCCCCAAATTAAAACTTATCATCATCTCCCTATCCACAATTTGTTCCTCCTCTTTAATTTCCTATCTCAGAGTTGGAACCATCATCATCTACTCTATTATCCATGCTAGCAACCCAGGAATAGTAAAATTTTCAGGAGGTAAAAAAGATAATAGACATTAAAAGCCACTGTATCTACTTCTAACATACATAAAACACACATCAAACACCAATACAAAGGGTTATTACAAGTTTAAGAAACCTAAAAATTTACCTTGATATACTCTATCTTTTACCTAGAAGAGAGAAAAAAAGATTAAATTTGATGTCAAACATCTGCTCAATAGAAACAGCATTCCTAAAACAACAGTCAGAATCATAACCAAGTGAGAATTTAATAACATTCTGGTTCAGGATAATAATTTATAGGATTAAAAATAAGTAAAGGTTAACAAGCCTTTTAAATCTAATTGGTAGTGATATTTCATAAATAGCCTCTGACATAAAAACACTAAGATATGTACCTTATTTCACAGTAAAGATGTGTGTGTGTATGTGTGTGTGTGTGTGTGTGTACTCAAAATCATTTACTTGACAATTCTAAATAACCAGGATAAAGTCTAGAAACAATGACTATTCAAAAGGAATATGAGGAAACAATATTAAAGGCATATCTTTGTACTAAGATATGCCACTTTCACTCACCAGAAAACATCTTAGAACTCCAATTTAAATTTGGCTATTGGCTGAATTTAGAAACTAAGAGGCTACATCATCTTATTTCTGCAAACCACTAAATATATAGCAAGAAATCTGAAAGGTAAGACTGCTAGAAGAAAATGCACAAGCAACAAGAGAAATGACAATTAACATATTCTGGAAAGGACAAAAACAATCATTTCCTAAAGACAGCAATAAACTGCCTGATAATAAAACCTAAGCAGAAATTTTTTAAAAACATCACTAAATTTCTTTGTAACTTAGCATATACTTGTCCTTTCAAATGTTATAAATGGTGATGGGATACTCAGATGTGTCTAAGGATCATCCATGGGATCTTCGTAATAGGAAATTGCATTCAGAAAACCCCAACACAGAAAGAAATGAACATTTGTTTAATGTCATAGCCTTGCTAACCTTTTACTCAAAATGACAACAGAGGAAAATGGGAAGTAGCATAAAAGCAGTCATCTAAGGAAGGGACTAAAGCTCCAAAGTCAAATGCTGAAACAGCTAGGAACCAGATCCCACATAACCTAGTAAAAAGAGAAACAGGTACGGGGTTCTTGAAATGAAAGAAACAAGAGAGAGAAATATAAAATGTTTTAATGTTTTTCCCCTCTCTTTATCCTTCTATTTCCTTTTTTTCTTTTAGCTGAGAAAAAGTTCAATGAGATTAGAAAATTCCTCACAGGAATCCAGGCAAACGATTCTTCTATTTAAGAAGGGAATACTTTTTAAGAGATTTTACACTCAATTGTACAAGGAGAGGAAACTTATCTTAACAATGATATATCTGATATAATTAAGAAATCAGAAAAAGAACACTCAGATTTGAAAATATTTGTATCCAATGCTTTTGGCCTCTTTAACTGTGAGGCTTTTCATATGCAAAGCCCATTTACCTAAAATAATTTTCTTCCAATTATGTTAAATAACTATGAAACAGAATGACCTACAGTACAAACATAAGTATGTATAAGCATAAATATATATACATATATATATATATATACACACACACACACACTTATACATATATGTACACACATACACAGAGATGGACTAATTCTGCTCAGAACAAAAAAAAAGACTTAATGAACAAAACATTTAATGGATTTTTGGACAACACATAATCTATACTTCCAAATAAAAAGGTATTTTCTGAACATATGATCAAATCATAAAATCTGGGAAAAATATATATAAAAGACTGGAAAAATTATCTCATCTCCTTTTTCTCATTTTACTGTATTTCTTTGCAGCATTTCCCCCTGTTCATATGTGTTTATATTAACATACAGTTCATCAACATTTAAATCTTAGTTTCTGCTTTTTTTTCCACTTCACATTTAATTGTGAGCATTTTCTGTACCTCAAAGCTTTGAAATAGATAAATCTGCCTACTATTACATTAAGCGAACATACAATAACCCTTAAATGAATTATGTTGTGCTAAGTCTTCAATCTAATACACTGTTCCACTGAAAAACATTACCAAAATCTTCAAAGTATGGTTATTTCTTTAATATAGATTACTAGACATATATGCTACATAAAAGGATATTTATCTAACCTATTCCATCTTTTATCCCACTTTTAAAACTTCTGATACATATGAAACTACTGGTCAGGATGGCTGTAAGAATTACCAGTTCTACCAACTGCACCCACACTAAATTATTTTATAAGGTTAGTTTGACTTAAACCACTAATTTGTGTTTTAGCAACTGAAAAAGAAAAAAAAAAGGTGGGGGCCAGTGACTATATAAAATAATCCTTGTGCTTATGTGCTAAGGTATAAGTAAGTTAATTTACTCACAACAAGAATAGTTTTCCAAAAGAAAACGACAAAGGATACAAATCCAAACAAAACAGTGAAAACTACAGGCTTCCATGGTAGTCCATAAAAATCAGGCCCAGGTTGAGTATCATCAGGCAATGTAGTAAACAGCTGAAACAGACAAATTAGGAGAAATGGGAAACCTTAAATTTATAACAAAACAGTCACAAAGAATCATGGCAATTCTAAACCAACCTCCTCATCAGAAATCCACCTCCTCAATATTTTCCAATAGCTTCTTCAAGAGAGGATACTGGTAGTCTCATATTTTTTGTTCACTTGCAGTGTTTTCAAGTATAATGAATCTAAATACTTTTTAAAAAAATATTTATTTATGTATCTTTAGTTTTAGGTGGACACATTATTTTGTTTTCATATGGTGCTGAGGATTGAACCCCTAACCCTAACCCTGTGCCTCATGCATGCTAGGCAAGCGCTCTACCACTGAACCACAACCCCAGCCCGAATCTAAATACTTTAAATTGAGCATACATTTCCAGTTTGTAACAGGCCCTATATCATCACATTGTCTAACACCTGGCTAGAATCCCTCTGGATCATTCTTTTCTCTTAGATAACCTGGTTTTTATCATTTAAAAATTAATTTGACAAAAACTTAAATATATGAAAGAACTAATTAATTTTATGGCAACAAATAAAAACAATGATGATATACGTATAAGATTTTAAATCTTACTTCCATTCCACTCTTATATAAACAGATAAGTGACATGTAATTTCAGACAACTCTTGAAAACTGGCTTAGATAAACTTCTCTGAATTTAACATCCTTCTATAAAATTCAAAGCCTAATTTTAAATGGTTGCTCAAAGGCAGTGCATTAAACACCTGCCTACTCTTCCCTATTTTCACCGCCCTCTACACGTAATACGAGATAACTGTCATTTGGGCCCAATTCCCCAGCAGTCTCCGTAGGGAAAAGACCTGTAGTAACGTTAGCTGTTTCGATTGCTGGCTGCATTTCAGAACATAACATGAGGTTGTCACCTCTATTCCGTCAAAAAAAAAAAGTGCAAGTGGGGAAAGCTCAAGTACACCTTCACCGGCCTCGCTTAACAATACAGTCACCTCCTGCCTGCCTTGGGCCTGACACACTCCATTTCTCCGTCGCCGCGACAGTCAGTGCACCCACTCCGCCAGAACTCAGCCACCCGCCTGCCAGAGCTGGGGTCCCTCGCTGGGAATGGGACCGTCACCTCCAGTAGCTTGGCTATGAGGGCTGCGTAGAGCACCTACAGGGGTCCCAGGAGCTCCGGGTTCCCCGGGGAAGCAGTGACAGAAGGCACAGTGGCAGGTACTGAGTCCATGGTGTAGGGACAGCTGAGCGGAAGCGACGCTTCCCTGCAGAACAGCACAGGACCCTCTCTTTCACTGTTTCCTACTTCGGGAGGACCCAGCGCAGGGGGCGGGTACTGGGAGTGAACTTTGCCTACCTCCACGCAGGCGCTTTCCGCCCAACGCGCGTAAAACGTGTCATCAGACGAAGCCACTGGGCGGACTGCAGAAAGCAGATGGAGGATGCCGAGGGGCGGGGCCGGGAGCGGGAAGAACCAACTGCGGAGCACGGAGGGGACAGCGCGAGGAGAGCGCAGCGGAAGAGTCCAAATGAAAGGACTCCAGGAGGAAAGAGGCTCACCTGACCCTGGAACTGGGAGAGGACCTGCGATTTAGAAGGCCCTGGAGGAAGCCAGGGAACTAGCAGAAGGGGATTATAGGCAGAGACTAGGAAAAAGGAGAAGTCAGGCCTCCCAGCCCCTCCCAGAGCAAAACCCTTTTGTCAATGTGTTGAGACACCAGGTACCTGCCCCAAAAGTGCAGACACAAGAGGAGATGCTTCTCCTGCTCCCTTCTAAAGGACTACTGCTCGGACTGGGCTTTCCTTCCCTGCTCACTCCAGTCCTATGTTACTTTCTCCACTTGTGGATGATACTCTTTTTAAAAAGCCTTACCCTAAGGAATCATGTCATTATCACCCCACGCCGGTGGCTTCATTTCTGGATGCCACATTTTAAGGTTGCATGACTTGTGGAAAAGAACAGAATCATGAATAGCCCGAAAAGTACGTGCTAAAAATTGAAGAAACTGGGGACGTTTAACTTGGGGAGGGAATGAACATATGTGGATCTTTAAAAATCTGTCGTCAAGTTGAATATAGTCAATTCAAAAGAACAAGAATAAGCAGGAAAGCACTGAAAAAGAAGAGCAATGAAGGGTACAGGGAGGGCAGACTATATAATCAAATCATGTACCCTCGTCCAAGCCCAAGAATACATAGAGTTTGTGGGACAGAATAGAGAATACAGAAACAGAAACGACTGCACTGGACATTTGGGGTACAATAAAAGTGAGTTTGGGGAAAATAGACTTTCTAATAAGTAGCGTTTGCAAATACCACATGGAAAATTATAAAATTGGATTTTTCTCTACTTATTCAAAAGATAAACTACAAATGGATAAGAAACATGAATGTAAAAATAGAAAATAAACAAGTACTAGAAAATATTGGGTGAAATTTTCTATGTATTATGAGTGGGCAAAACCTGCCTCAATGAAAAAATCTTTCCTGGCTGTATCTAAACCTGCTACACACACACACACACACACACACACACCCATGCAGTTTAACAATGACAACCTGAGAAAAAATATTTGCAACATATTATTGTCCAAAGAATCATGTTCCTGAAATATAAAGAATATTATAAATGAAATGGCCAGCAAACCTATACAAAAATGGGCTGAAGAAATAAACAGATCTCAGGAAAAGAAATGCAAATAGCTATAAAATATGGAAACATGCTCTGCTTAGCTCATAATGAACAAAATACAAATTAAACCACACCAAGATACCATTTCTCACTTGCATTGGCAAGATCCAAACGTTTGACAACATACTCAGTAGGTGAGAGAATGTGGGGGAATACAAATTCTCAGACACTGCTGATAAGTATACAAAATGATACAACCCTTATGAATGAGATTTGGCAACATCTCCCAAAACTGCTTATATATTTACCTATTAACTCCACAATCCCACTTTTTTTTTTTTTTTAACTTTTTCAGTGCTGGGGAAGGGTACCTAGGGCAAGTGCTCTACTGCTGAGCTATAGTCCCCCAGCCCTAACTTCTAAATATACTGGGAATACAACAACAAATGTTTAAAACTTGTATTTACAAAACTATGTTATTCAAGCATTAATTATAATAACACAAGATGGTCACAAAAGGCTGAAACAACTGTCATCAATAAAAGTTGTTGAATAAACCAAAGAAGAAAGAAAATAATTTTAAATACTGCTAAGAGCTGATTTCCAGAATACATTTTTAAAAAATGAAGTAGAGAAAAGTATTTATAGAATACTATTTGTATCTTAGAAAGTGAAAAAAGATGAATATATTTCTTATAGCTTTGAGGTAAAATTGGCATGCAATAAATTACATGTATTTAAAGTGTGCAATTTGATAAATTTTAACATGAAATTATGAAATCACCATTATAATCAAGATAATATACACATCCTTTACTTCCAAAAATATTCTCATTCTCTAGGTAATTCTGCCCTTTGTCACCCTTCCTTCTTGCCCCCCACTTTCCCACTCCTCCAGCAAAATGTCTATCTTAATAGATTGCTTTGTATTCCTCAAGTTTTATGTGTATGGGATAATATATTGTATTTCTACGGCTTTTCTCATTCAGCATAATTTGAGATTCATCTACATCAGTTTTATCTATCATCTATTTTTATTGCTGAGTAGCATTTCATTATATGTACGTACCACAATTTGTCTATCATCTATTGATAGACATTTGGATTTTTTTCCAGTTTGGGGCTTTTACAAATAAAATAGCCAAGAACACTGATATAAAATTCCTTCTATTGCTATCTAACTTATCTTTTCTTGGAAAAGAATGGTTGGATATGACTGGTGTATGCTTACCTTTTTAAGAAGGTGATTCTACCACTTTATATCCCCACCAGCTGTGTACCCATCCAGTTCCTCCATCTCTTCTCCAACCACTCAGCACAATTGTCTTTAATATTAGCTATTTAATAAGTGTGTAGTGGTAACTCTTATGCTTTAAAATTGCATTTCCCTGATAATTATGTCAAACATTTTTAATGTCTTTATTTACTATCTGTTTATCTTCTTTGATGAAGTGTTATTTTACAGGACTATATTTTTTTCCTTCTAATGAGTTCTAAGAGTTCTTCATATATTCTTGATGCAAGTCTTTTATCAGAAAAATGTTTTACAGTAATTTCCTCCCAGCTTGTGTTTTGTCTATTTCATTCACTTCGAAGTGTATTTTGAATTACAGAGGTTTTAGTTTGATGAATCCCACATTGTCAAATCCTTTTTAATGCTTTTGTTGTCAAATTTAAGAAATCTTTGCCAAACCTAAGTTCAACAAAAATTTTTCTCTTATTTTTTTCCTAGAGGTTTTGTAGTTTCGAGTTTAATATTTAAGTCTGTGAGTTAACTCAGGTGTCTATGCAAGGCATGGATCAATATTTGGCATATAAATATGCAGTAATTTCAGTACCATTTGCTGAAAAACTTTCCATTCTCTACGTGTCTTTCCATCTTTGTCAATGACTGTTGCCATATATATGTGTATCTATCTCTGAATTTTTGGCTCTGTTCCAATGTTTTGTCTTCGATCCTAATTACTGTAGCTTTAGAATATTTTTTTTTCTTTTTTTTTCCTCTTCGTATGGTACTAGGGATTGAACACAGGACCTTGCATATGCTAGGCAAGTGCTCTACCACTGAGCTACATCCCCAGCCCTAGCTTAAGTCTTGAAGCCACGTATTCTAGGTCTGTTGCAATCAGCTTGTCATTTTCTACAAAACTCTGCAGGGATTTTGATTGGAATAATGTTGACTCTGGTGATTAAACTGGGATGAATGGACACCTTAGTCTTCTGACTCATAAATTAGGTATATCTCTCCATTTAGGTTCTCTTTAATTTCCATCAGCAATATTTTATAGTTTTTAATATATACATTTTAGTTTTTGCCACGTTTGTTTAAATACATCATATTTTTATTCTATTGTACATGGAAATCTTTAAAATTTCAATTTCTAATTATTCATTGTTAATATATAGAAAATATAATTGCTTTTAGATATAAATTTTATCCGTCAACCTTACAATAGCTTTTTTCTAGATCATACCAGATTTTATCTATATATGTTCATGTTATCTGAAAATAAAGAGAATTTTAGTTCTTCCTTTCCAATCTGAGTGCATTTTATTTCTTTTTCTTGCCTTAGTATACTAGCTATTTCCTTACTGTACCCCAGGACAATGCTGAATAGATGTAATGAGAGTGGACATCTCTGTTTGGTTTCTGATCTTGGGGAAAAGTATTCAATTATCAACCATTAAGTATGAGGTTAGCTGCATTTTTTCAGAGGATGTTTTAAGCTCCCTTTTTCTATTCCTAGTTTGTTGTTTGTTTTTCTACATCAATAATCAATGCTGAGGGGCTGGGGTTGATACTCAGTGGCAGAGCACTTGCCTAGCATGTGTGAGGCAATGGGTTCGATTCTCAGCACTGCATATAAATAAGTGAATAAAATAAAAGTCAATCAACATCTAAAAAAATTTTTTTTAAATAATAATCAGGGCTGATTTTTTTTACATGTCGATGGGATTTATTGTCACCTACTTGTACATGCACACAAAATAACAATATAATTTCCCCAATATTTCCCACCTCTGCTATATTTTTTAAATGCTTGTTTTGTATCTCTTGAGCTTTTACATATTATTGTATTTGACTTAAATTTTTGTTTAGAATTTCTTTACAGGTTCATTGGAGATCCCATGAGAGGTCTGTGGTTTTCTTGTTATATCTTTGTCTTGGTTTAGTGTAGTGATAACATTGGCTTCATAGGAGAAATATTTCCTTGCTTTAATATTCTACAAGGGTTTAGTATTACTATTAGGAATTAGTATCATTTCTTCCTTATAGGTTTAATTGGATCACCAATAAAGCTATCTGGGTCTTATATTTTTTTCTTTGTAGAAAGGTTTTTATCTATACCTTCAATTTCTTTAATAGTCAACAAGGTTTATGAAGATGTCTGTTTTTCTTGAGTGAACTTTTGCAATTTGTGGCTTAAATGGAATTTCTTCATTTCAACTAAATTGTCAAGTTAATTAACATAAACTGTTCATAATATCCCCATTATCAGTCTAGTATCTGTGGAATCTGTAGTTATATCCCTTCTCTAATTGCAGGATATTGATAATCTGTGTCTCCTCTTTATTTCCCTCGCTAGATGTTGATCAATTTTATTCATCTTAAAGAACTAGCTTTGGGTTTCATTGATTTTCTCTTATTTTCCTTTTTTAAAATTTCACTGACTTATGGTCTTTATTATATCTTTTTTTCTTGCTTACTTGGAGATTAACTTATTTTTCCTTTTCTAGTTTCTCATAGTAGGAACTAAAGTCAATGACTGGAGACTTCTTTTATAATAAAGCTATCTGGGCCTGGTAGTGCTATAAATTTTCCAGTAACGCTTTAGTGACATTGCACAAATGGATATGTTGTTTTCAGTTTTATTCAACTCAAAATATGAATTTCTTCTCTGATTTATTTGACTCAAAAATTATTTAGCAGTGGGGGCTAAGGTTGTAGCTCAGTGGTAAAGTGCTTGCCTCACATGTGTGAGGCACTGGGTTCGATCCCCAGCACCACATAAAAATAAATGTACTGTGTGTTCATGTACCAAAAATGAAAAAAAGAAAAAAAAATTATATATATAGCAGCCTGGCACTTACGTTTCCAAATATTTGGGAATTTTCCAGATTTTTCCATTATTGATTTCTCATTTTATTGTGTTCAGAGAATAAGCTTTGCCTGTCTTTGAATACTTTTATATTTACTGATAATTTAAGATCCAGAATATGGTTTATCTTGGTAAATGTTCCACGTGCACTAAGAAGAATAGGTATTCAGCTCTTTAGGGGTTTTCTATAAATGTCAACTAATTTCAAATGGATGGATTGATTATGTCATTCATACTTTCTACAACCTTACTTTTATTTTTTGTTTTCTGCCAATTGCTGAGGAGAGGATATTGAAATCTCTAAATGTAATCCTATATTCATCATTTTCCTCATAATTCTATCAATTTTTATACTTCATGTATTTTGAAGGTCTAATATTAAAAGTATAAGCATTTAGATTTATTATATAATCTTGACTAACTGACTCCTTTATCATTAGGAAATGACTTTCTTTAGTCCTGATGATATATTTTGCCCCACAACCTCTTTTGGTTTAATGTAGCTACTCCAGATTTCCTTTGACTAGTGTTTAACATGAGATACCTTTTTCAATCATTTTAATTTTGACTTCTTTGTGTCTTTCTATTTACAGTGTTATTCCCATATACATCTATTTGGGTCTTGCTTCTTTAGGCAATATGACAAACTCTGTTTTTAACTGATGTATTTAGATACTTTCCACTTAATAGGATTACTGCTGTGCATAGGTGTAAGCTTAATATAATCTTCTATTTGTTCCTTCTGTTCTTTGTTCTTTTTCTTTTCTTTCTGTCTTCTTTTGCAGAAATACCACTATCGGTATTTTTAGTGATTCCTCTATTGGCTTATTAAGCTATAACTCTGTTTTCTAATCTTGGTGTTTCAGGGTTTAGAATATACATCTTTAATTTGTCACAATCTACCTTCAGATGATACTATAGTACTTCACATATTCAATAAGAACGTTACAATAGTTACTACCCTTCTGAGATTTATACTGTTGTCATGTATTTTACTTTACATGTTTTCTAAGTCCCATACTACACTGATATTTGTCTTTAAACAGTCAATGACAGCAGGAAGAAAAGATTAACATTAAACAGATACATGAGGTGGGAGGGAAAGGGAGAGAAAAGGGAAATTGCATGGTAATGGAGGGAGATCCTCATTGTTATACAAAATTACATATAAGAGGTTGTGAGGGGAATGGGAAAATAAACAAGGAGAGAAATGAATTACAGTAGATGGGGTAGAGAGAGAAGATGGGATGGGAGGGGAGGGGAGATAGTAGAGGATAGGAAAGGTAGCAGAATACAACAGTTACTAATAGGGCATTATGTAAAAATGTAGATGTGTAACCGACATGATTCTGCAATCTGTATTTGGGGTAAAATTGGGAGTTCAAAACCCACCTGAATCAAATGTATGAAATATGATATGTCAAGAGCTTTGTAATGTTTTGAACAACCAATAAAAAAATAAACAGTCAATGACTTTTTAAAATATTCAAATAAGAAAAATTATTTTAAATATTTATGCACAGAGTCACCATTTTCAGTGTTCTTTACTCCTTTATTCCATTATTTCCATCTGCTGTCTTGGTGCAAGTGTAGGGTGAATTCTTTCAGCTTGTATGTCAGTACAAGTCTTCATTTTATAGAAAGATATTTCACTGGGCATGATATTATCAGCCAACATTATCGCTCTTCAAATATATTAAAGGTATCACTCCACTATATTCTCTTATGCCTAATTTCTGACAAGAAATCTGATGTCATCCTTAGTTCTTCTCTACATAAATGTCTTCTCTAACTGCTAAGATTGCCCTTTATCACTGGTTTTGAGCAATTTATTTATGGTATAATATACCTTGATATAGCTTTATTCATGCTTTTTGTACTCTAGTTCCATTTAATATCTTGGATCTGCAGATGTACAGTTTTCACAAATTTTTGAAAATTTTTGGCCATCATTTCTTAAAATATTTTTCTGAATACCTCTTATCGCTCAACTTGAAACGGTCCCACAGCTCACTGATGCTCTGGACACTTTTCTTTAACAGAAGAAATTTTCCCTGTGTTTCATTTGGGGTATTTCTCCTGCTATGTCTTCAAGTTCACTAACAATTTCATCACAATGCTTATTCTGGCATTAATCCCATCCACTGTATTTATCATATATTTTCAACTCTAGAAGTCTGATTCTTAAAAATATATCTTCTTTATCTCTATTTACCTTTTAACACACGAAATATCGTAGTAATAACTTTTAATGCCATTACCTCATTCTAACATCTCTGCCAGTTCTCAGTTGGCTTTGATTGGATGATTCTTCTCCTCATCATTGTGGATTCTATTTTTCTTGTTTCTTTGCATGCCTGGTAAGCTTTGACTGGATGCCATACATTACGAATTACTATTCTTAATATTTTGTATACAGTTAAGTTACTGGTAACAATTTGATTCTCTTGGGTCTGAATATTTGTTAGGTATGATATAAATTGTAATAGTCAGTCTGAGGTAACACCCTTCTGATTATTCTACCCAACTTCCTTAGATAGTTTCTTCCAGGTGCTTTTCTGGTCCCTGTGTTAGGACCTGTTCCTTCTAATCACTTAAGATTGTTTCTCTGACTTGCTAAGCAGTTTCATCACACTTATGTGCTGATCAGTACCCTGCTGAACACTCAGAGAGCCTTTCACAGATTTCCAGAATTGTCTCTCAATGTAGCAACCTTCTTTTGGTACTCCACCCTGTGAATTCTAGTCACTTTGGTTTTCCTGGAATTTCAGCACCATCTCTCAATTCATGGTATCCTCTGGTTCTGCCTGACTTCCCCTTCTTTGTCATGGCTTGGGAATCTCTTAACATAGTAAAAGCTGGGACAACTAAAGAGATCATAGCATTTGTTCCTTATGTTTCCAGAATTATTCTTTGTTGCTTGATCTTCAATGTTGCTTGATCTTCAAATTTTATCTGTTTGTGGGTTTTTTTTTTTTTCATATTTATTTTAGTTGTTTCAGTTGGGAAGGTGAAGCCAGTACCTATATAAAGCTATCATAGCTAGATGTAAAAATCATTTGCTTTCCTTTTTCTTTTTATGGTGCTGGGGATTGAACACATGGCCTCATGTATGGTAGGCAAGTGCTCTACCACTGAGCTACATATCCCTTTTCTCATTTGCTTATTTTTTAATAGCAGAATACATAATGAAATAAATTTTAAAAGTTAACTATAAAAGAGAGTAACAACATCAGGATAGACAGAACTGGGACAAAAGCTAGAGTTCTTTCAAAATCAGGCAGGAGAATCACAAGTTCAAAGCTAGCCTCAGCAACTTGGCAAGTCCCTACGCAACTCAGTGAGAACTATCTCTAAATAAAAAATAAAGAGGCTAGGTATGTTGCTCAGTGGATAGGAGCCCTGGGTTCAATCACCAGTACCAAAAAACAGAAACAACTTATTTTTACAAATTAACTTTGGCTCTTCTAAATATTTAAATAATTGTAAAATAAACAAAAAAATCTTAAAAAGTAACACCTAAATATTGAAAGCAAAAATGAAACAACCTGTTATATCAAGTTGGTGACAAACCACAGAAATGAATTATTTCAAACACATCTTAGTGGGATATAGCTTAAAGACAAGAGAATTTCATTTCATTTCAGGAATACATTCCTGAAAGTATTTTAAATAACATAAATATAGTCGTGTGTTGCTTAATGATGGGAATAAATTCTGAGAAACACATCTTAGGCAATTTCAGTGTGCAAACATCATTGAGTATACTTATACAAACCTAGAAAATATAGCCATTTCCACATGTAGGTATTCATATATGGTGGTATATCATCGCTTTGGGGATAAAGACCTATAAGACATTATTATACTGAATACTGTAGACAATTGTAACATTGTAAATGTTTATATATCTAAACATATCAAAACACAGAAAAGATACTAAAAATACTAGGTGACAAGAGTTTTTTAGCTCCATTATTATGCACTAATGACCAAAATGTCATTAAGTGGCACAAGACTGTAAACAATTATATTGATGTCATTTAAAACTGGAATTCCAACATCAGAGAAAGAAAACACAAATCTAAGATAGATGAAGTGAAGTAAAATCTCTCTAGCATCCTGAATTTTCATGGGAATTATCTAAATGACATGATGAAAAATCCCCACATATTTCTGAGCTTTGTTCACTAAAAAGGCCTACAAATGACAGTCAATTTGAGCAATAAGCAATCCTAGTACTTGGAATGTAGCCTCTAAATATCATTTCCTATTGAAAGGAACCAAAGTTCTTTTAGAGAAATAATTCCCTCAAGGTCTGGACAGGAAATGTTTAAGATGAACTTGGAACATCTCATACTTCAAAAGCAAGGGAAATAGGCAACAATGACCACTAGATGGTGGCAAAGGGTCCCAGGAGCCAAGATAAAGAGGCTTCTACAAGGCAAAAGGGGGAGAAATGGAGCATCAGGTAAGAACAATTACTATTCCTAATTGAATTAAACACACCAAATATTTTTAAATGCATGACATCATATTGACTCTTAAATAAAAGTTAAAAAGATTTCAAGCCCCTTTGGGTATCATTTGATAATGCTAGAAGAATATCTTACTATTCTGAAAAGTGTTTAAATGAAGAAAAGGAATCAAATGTTTATCTCCTGCCTTAACTATACAAACCAAATATCTGTGTAAAGAATAATCAATCATAGCCAGGCGCCGTGGCACACACTTGTAAGCCCAGTAGCTCGGGAGGCTGAGGAGGGAGGATAGCAAGTTCAAAGTCAGCCTCAGCAAAAGCGAATTGCTAAGCAACTCAGTGAGACCCTGTATATAAATAAAATACAAAATAGGGCTGGGGATATGGCTCACTAGCCAAGTGCTCCTGAGTTTAATCCCCAGTACCAAAAAAAAAAAAAGAAAGAATAATCAATCATAAATTTTTATTTGTGTAGGCATCCCAACCTTTAAATGAAGAAAGAAAAATCCCAGCAACTCAGACCACTGCTATTTTGCAACCTGTAATATATTAGCAAATCTCACCAACGTCACTGTTGACTAGTAGTCAACATCAAAGGAGAGGACATGCAGATGTCAATGCAATATTTCCTATTAAGTTTTCATAAGAAACAGAATTGAACCTAAACCTGACTACCAATTTCCAAGAAATATAAAGCAACAGAGAGAGGCTGAGGTTGTCAGCTCAGCACTTGCCTAGAATGCATGGAGCCTGAGGTTCAATCCCCACCACCACCAAAAAAAAAAAAAAAAAGCAATAGAGAAAACAGGTTAAATTGTTGTACCAGGGGGATGTCATTTATTCACCAAAACTACAATATATCCTAGAAGTCCCACAAACATATTTTTTTTCAATTATTGCAAAAAGTTACAACAAAAGGAGAAATCAATAGATAGTAACTTATATGAGACTTGTTCTCCCACTGAAAGCAACCAGAAAGTTGGAAAATATATATTATATATACACACACACACACACACCAGGGATTGAACTCAGGAGCACTTGATCACTGAGCTACATCCCCAGTCTCAGCCCCATTTTGCATTTTATTTAGAGACAGGGTCTCACTGAGTTACTTAGCACCTCACTTTTGCTAAGGCTGGCTTTGAACTCGTGATCCTCCTGTCTCAGCCTCCCGAGCCACTAGGATTAAGGCATGTGCCACCATGCCCAGTCAAAATATATTTTTAAAGAGCTATTTTTCAGATAGAAAGCCACAAGGGATATGCAACTGTCACCCCTAAGAGCAGGAGAACAAATAGGTGAGCATTCTACCTGGAGGCACCCTCTAGACCTCAGTTTGGGAAGGGGAACCCAAATGGGGCATAACAGTCTCACTGAGGAGAGACCAGAGTTCCAGGAGATTAAGCAGCCAAAAATATGTAGAGAAAACTACCAGAAAGATGGGAGACACAAGAAAAAGAGTTCCAGAAATCTGCATGGAGGTGGTCTTCAGTTTGGGGCTACATTCTAAGCAGTACCTGCAAGGGCCAAGAACAACTATAAGCTAACCAATCCCACAGTTGGCACTGAGCTGGGAGAAGTCTGGATTCCAGCTAGCCAGAGAGAGCTGACATACAAAAACAGTATGGTCAACAAGCTCATGAAGAACTATTTGATCCAGGCATGATGGCACATGTCTGTAATCCCAGCAACTCAGAAGGCTGAGGCAGGAGGATCCCAAGTTTGAGGCTGGCAACTTATCAAGGGCCTAAGCAAGTTAGTGAGACCCTATCTCAAAAGAAAAAAAAAGTTCACTCAATATCATTAATTGTCAGGAAATAAACTCACAAAGACATACCCACTAGAATGGCCCAAGTGCTAGTGAAGATGAAGTCAAGTGGAAGTCTCCTAAATTGCTGGTGGAAGTATAAAATGATTGTGATCATTTTTTAGCATGGCTTGACAGTATCACATAAGATAAAAACATACATTAAACGTAGGAGGCAATTGCACTCCTAGATATGAGTCCACTTATAGTGGCATATATATGAAATAGTACTGTAGGAAAAATGAATCTATAGTTTTAAAAAAAAAAAAAGTTATCAGTGGTTGCCTGGAACAGGTGGTGAAGGAACTCACTGGGAAGGATCCCAAGGAAACCCCTTTTTCTAGTGAAAAAACGGCTCTATATCTTGATTATGGTAGTTTTTACATGGGTATCTACATTTGTTAAAACTCAGAGTGTGCTTGCTTTGGCAGCACATATACTAAAATTGGGACAATACAGAAAAAAATTAGCATGGTCCCTGAGCAAGGATGACACCCACATTTGTGAATCATTCCATAGTTTTGTGGAACCAACCCTTCAACAGATGAATGGATAAAGAAACTGTGGTACGCAACAGTCACTAGTATGGCAATATGTAAAAACGTGGGTGTGTAACTGATGTGATTCTGCAATCTGTATTTGGGGTAAAATTGGGAGTTCATAACCAACTTGAATCTAATGTATGAAATATGATATGTCAAGAGCTTTATAATGTTTTTAACAACCAATAAAAAAAAAATTAAAAAAAAAAAAAAAAAAAAAAAAAGAAACTGTGGTACATATACAAAATGGAATATTGCTTATAGCATTAAAAGAGAAAAAAATTATGGCATCTGCGGGTGAATGGGAATATCAGGCTAAGGGAAGTAAGCCAATCCCAAAAACCAAAAGCTGTATGTTCTCTCTGAAAGTGGATGCTGACCCATAAAGGGGGTGAGGTGGGTGGCAAAGAATGGAGGTACTTTGATTGGGCAAAGGGGAGGTAGGACAGGCGAGGGGGCATAGGGATAGGAAAGATGGTGGAAGGAGATGAACCTCATTACCCGAGGTACATGTAGGACTACACATGTGTTGTGTACAACTAGGAAAAGTTTTGTTCCATTTATGTACAATGAATCGAAATGCATTCTGCTATCATGTATAACCAATTAGAACAAATTTAAAAAAAAAACTCACTGATATTGGCTATCAAGGAATTACTGTTAAGTTGGGTGATGGCCCGTGGGTTCATTATACTATTCTTTATGCTTTTCTTTAAAGCTTTTCTAATTAAATTTATTTTTTTAATTAGTACATAGAAATAAACATTATAATTATTGAAGTAGGTAACATGACATTTTGATGCATGTATACACTATGTAATGTTTAAATCAGGTTAAACATATCTACCTCCTCAAACATCATTTCTCTATGGTAAAACTTTCACAATCTTTTCTTCTAGTATTCTGAAATGTACAGTATGTTATGGTTACCTATAGTCCCCTACTATTCTCTCTGCTCTTATTTGAAAGTTTCCGTGATAAAAATACTAAAAATAATTTTTAAATTAAGATATAACTTCAAATATTTAAAGGATTTCTATGTAGAAAAGAATTCAATTTTATAGAGGAAATCATGTGGAGGAAAATTTGGAGTCAATACAAGGATGAACTAGACAACAGAAGAACATATAGCCTTGTAAGAGAGTGACTCATGCTAGGAAATACTGGTGTACAGGCCTCATAACTACTCATCAGGGCCACAGTAAAGAAAATGACAGCAATGAGTGAGAAACTAGACTAACAGCCTTCCAAGGTTTCTTCTAACACTAAGATTCTACTAAGATTCCATTGATCAATGAATCTGATTGGTGCACATCTCCCAAACACATCAGAACCTATTACTCTCCAGTCCTATCAGATATCATACTACTTGTTTAAGATTTTACATTGACTTGTTCATAAGTTTTGCATATATTTGTTAAGTCCTTTTCTTAAGGCTTTCAAAAATCACAATCATGCCTTACACCTGTTAGACTCTTTTAGTCCTCGCACAATGTCCTATACATACTGGGCCATCAAAATGCCTTTTTGAAGGCTCCTTTCAAATCAGTCTCGTAACATTGTGCCTCTTCTTTGCCACTCACGTCTATGTCTTACCTATCACCGTACAATCACTGACCATACCTGCACCACATTCGTGTCCCCCGACCTAGACCTAGAGGAGGGCTCTGTGCATACCTAAAAATATGAATAAAGAAATCCTTCCCATATCGTGAGGCTGTAAACTTTCCAAGTGATGTTGATTCATTCTGATAATCAAATTATGACTGTGGAAGACTGCTTTAATCACTGGAAATATCATTATTCTAACTGCCTGGTTTGTACATACCCCTTACCCAGATGGCTGCCACCACCATGAACAAACATGGAGCCAACTGAAAAATGATTTGTTTCTCCCCACCACATCTTTTCCACCCTGGTGGTCTTTCCTCCCCAGGTATTCATTGTCTTTATACCACCTCTGACTGCCTACATGAGAATTAGGGGGTGCGTGGGGGTAAAACGCTACAAAATGCCAGACACCTCACCAGACACTTTACCTTGTCAAATCATTTAATTCTTATGATTGGAGTAAGCATTATCTACATTTTTCAGATGGGGAATCTGATATTCAAAAGTTTAGTTATTTGCCCAAACTTCTAAATGATAACCTTGGGATTTGAAACCAGATCTACCTGGCTTCAAAATCTATACATTTTACAAGGAAAACAACAACATCATCTTTCTTACACAAGCCTTGAAATAACACAACCTATAGGAAACAACTTCAGTTGAGAAGGATTACTGTCACAATGGCCCTAGGACCATCTTATCCTCCAATCTCTAAAAGCTTTCTCATTCCTATAATTAAACTCTAAAAGTCCAATATCAACAAATACCATGAGGGGGAGGTAAGTCCTAAAATGCTTAGATAAGCTTCTAGACATATTAAATGTCTTGTTTGGATCATGATTTTCTTTAGAAAGATCAGCCTTAAGTGACTCTTTCTAAGAAACAGATATAACCTAATTCCTTTCATTCTTAAAACTTTCTAAGGATCCCCACTATTAATGGTCTAATGCTACTTTGGCTCATGACTTCCTTTAAGATTTGCTGGCCTCTCCAACAGACCATCCCCCTCCAACTTTACACTTTACAATACCAACTATTCACATTCTCCTGGCCTCCCCAAATACCCTTTTCTTCATGTTTCCATTTCTCTGAACACATTTCTTCTGACTGCCAGCTTCCCCCACCGTCCTCCACCCCAGCCTGTCTAATCAACAACAAACCACATGTCAGACTCCTGTTTGCCCTTTGCCTGTGCTTCAAACACATCTCAACTACTTTCTGACCTTATTGATCACCCTTCCAACCAGAATAAATGCATTTATGGACAATAATGTTCTACCATCAAATAAATACCTCTCTTTCTACCATTATCTTACTGTGTTTCAAGTGAATGCTGTTATCTCCCTGCCAGAATGAAAGGTTCTGAGGGGAAGAACCAAGTTTTTACAGGTGTACAAATGTCCAGCCTTGGTAGACAGCAAATCTTCCTCATATGCTAAACTAAGTAGCCATTAAGCCACACCCCTATGGCTTTTGTTTCAGGAGCTATCTACTCAAAGGGTCAGGAGTCATTTTCATAAAGACATTTTAAGTTCTTCACTTCATGACCAGAAGCCACTTAAAAACTAATAAATAATCAACATTCTAATTGAAGAAACTATATCAAACTTACCATCTTAGAGAAATAAAGCAAGAATGAATATAACAAGAAAAGTATGTTGTCCAAAAGGGTGGCATCTGCTGGCTCTTCCACCTTTATCTCTAGATGGTCTTCTGTATCAGCAGCATCAACAGAAGTATCTTCTGTTATAAGTAGCTCTAAAACTGAAAGGGGGAATGGCTGTTTTATTTTATGCTATAGAATAAGAATTGTCTCTCTTCAGTTTCAATATTCACCGAGTGTTTCACTAAATATATGAGTCACAGTGCCTGGAATATGTGGCTCTCCTAAAGACAATTAACACAGAGAAGAAAACTTCAAAATCCTAATTAGAGCTGTCAGACCCTTCAATTATAAAATGAACAATCTCCAGTCTATTCTCCAATACTTCCATGACCATACAACTGCTATCAGAACAATATTTACTCAAGGAAAATTTTTAAAACCAGAGATATATAGACAGGGTCACATTCAACAAACATGGATTTAGTGCTGGTGAAACTTTGTGTTAAAAATTTTAGGAAAGCTGAAAGAGAGGGAGTCTTGGTTTGCAGATTTGCAGGTGGAATGAGCCAAGGCTTAACACAGCATCTGGCACCTGGCAGAGATACTCAACAACTATTTATTGAACGGACAGATGACAGCTATTTAAAAAGAACACAGTAATACCAAGAGAGACTAAAGGGAATTGGGTACAGACCTGCATTGAGGCTCTGTGAATGAAGTAGAATTCCAGTCAGACCTGAGAGCTTGTAGGGGTGGAATTTCAGTATGAGTTACATGAGCCTGGGGTACGTTTGATTAAACAGCTAGGAGTCCAACATGCAGTTATTAAGAAGTTGGACCAGTTGGGCTGGGGATGTGGCTCAAGCGGTAGGGCGCTCGTCTGGCGTGCGTGTGGCCAGGGTTCAATCCTCAGCACCACATACAAAAAAAAAAAGATGTTGTGTCCGCCGATAACTAAAAAATAAATATTAAAATTCTCTCTCTCTCTCTCTCTCTCCCCCCTCCCTCCCTCCCTCCCTCTAAAAAAAGATGTTGGACCAGTAGTTGCCTCTAAGGTCTTTCTCAACCCTGAGATTCCATTCACTACTATTTTTTTAAGCTTTTGCCTAATTTTTTAAAATTTCTTTTTAGTTTTTGATGGACCTTTGTTTTATTTATTTGTTGGACCTTTATTTTATTTATTTGTATGCAGTGCTGAGAATCAAACCCAGTGCCTCACATGTTAGACAAGCGCTCTACCACTGAGCTACAACCCCAGGCCCTCCATTCACTATTGGTCTATGAATTTGACTGCTGGTGAAGTCTGCCCCATTGGGTCAGCATCTCAGCACCTGAGACACATTAAATGACATTTGGGAAGATTTTACCCATAAAGGTCATTGACATCATTTTGTGGTGGAACCTAAAAGGCCAGGGAAATAATTCATTCTTAATTTTGTAAGCCAAGTTTTCCCTAATCTTGAAAGTTTTGGAGCATGAAAATAACAAATCTTAATGGTGCAATGATTCATTTTCAGAACCTTATGGAGTTAAAGACAGTTCAGAAGTCAGTAGTGTTCATATATGGATGCAATGTCTTCTGGAAAATGGGAGAACTGATATGTTATTCCTTCTCAAATTAACTGAATCCCCCCTGCTATGAGTTCTCCTACACTCTGTTTGTGCAGATGGGGCGGGGGGGCGGGGGTCAGATCAGTGCTGCCAAGCCCTGCACTGGTGCAGGATAATGCTATAGCTATGCTTACAGACCAGAACCTTTAAAAACACAAAATACAGTAATTATGGCTTCATAGCACCATACTGGATGGATAAAATGAAACATTTAATCATCATCTAATTTACTGATAAAATGAGAGTGAGCAACACAAAAGTAGAATGCTGTTGATGCCATTATTGGGGATTTTTTTGAAAAATTGTTTCTCATCTCCCACTGGCTGCCAATCTTACTGGAGTGAGATGGTATCTTAGGTTGGTTTTGATTTGCATTTCTCTGACTGCTAGAGATGGTGAGCAATTTTTCATGTACTTGTTGATTGATTGTATGTCCTCCTCTGAGAAGTGTCTGTTCAGGTCCTTGGCCCATTTGTTGATTGGGTTATTTGTTATCTTATTGTCCAATTTTTTGAGTTCTTTGTATACTCTGGATATTAGGGCTCTATCTGAAGTGTGAGGAGTAAAGATTTGTTCCCAGGATGTAGGCTCCCTATTACCTCTCTTATTGTTTCTTTTGCTGAGAAAAAACTTTTTAGTTTGAGTAAGTCCCATTTGTTGATTCTAGTTATTAACTTTTGTGCTATGGGTGTCCTATTATGATAGAGGCTTCAATAACTTACCTTCCCTTGGCAAACCAACATACACCCACATGAATAAATGTGCAGAAGAGAATTCTGGTCCAGATCAAAAATGTGAAATGTCTATTCTGCTCAGAAATAACAGGAACTCTTTCATCTACAAGTGTGCTGGTCTCACTGAGCCAGTATAGACAAGGGAATTCCGTAAGTCTAGCTTGCTAATGTGCCTTTCAAATATATTCAAAGTAACCTAGGAGCCAAATGGTGAACCTGTCTCCTTCCTGAGCTCAGGACATAGACCAATAGGATCCAGAGCAAAGATTATCTCTTTACAGCTTCATACTCTACCCTGAACATTCACTTGTACTTTGCATTCTTATCCAAAATATATCTGCTTTGATTAAATGTACAACTGTTTTCTTCCCCCAATTATCAGGTAAAATTAGCACTCTTGGGAAGTAAATTTTCCAATGGCTTTATGTCCTTCTGGAATTCTTATCATATACTCTCAGTTGAAATATTTCATTTTGAAAAACAATGGATAGAGATGATCAAATATGAAACCAGGAAAGAGAAAGCTTTTATCAGGATATTGGCTCATTGTCAGTTTGACAAATATTTAATTGAAAGACAGTTCTATGTGTCAAGCACTACATTACAAGGCTTGTCATCCTGGTTCCATCCTTGATTAATATGAATGCAAGGACCTTAGAACCCCAAGAGACTGGAAATAGCATGGTATCCACAAAAGATGAATGCTGGGGAGGGGAATTCAGGCAAGCTATCCATTAAAAGTTATTCTAGGGCTAGGGTTGAGTGATAGAGCACTTGCCTAGTGCAGGTGAGGCACTGGGTTCGATCCTCAGCACCACATAAAAAGAGATTAAATTCTAAAAAAAAAAAAAAAAAAGTTATGCTAGTCACTCCACACCCACATGATCTAGTACAGGTATTTTATGATTAAGAAATTATGTTTAATAAAGCCCTTTTATAATTTTAACATAAAATCTGTACTGTTAACAGGTCTACTTTTGTGCATTAGTTTCTCATTTATATCTTTCTCTTTAGCTTTTTATAAAATTTCTTTTTGAACATGCTAACCAATCCCAACTGTCCTAAAGGAAAAAAAGAATAAGCAATGTCCTTTCATGCTCTAGCCCAAAAGAATGAATAAAGGAACATATGGGGCCCCTGAGTCAGCCTCCTTTCTTCTTTAGGCACATGGAAACTGAACAGAACTTTACAATAATACACGAAAACACCTGGATGGAACAACTCCTTTTCTCCAGCTCAAGCCGAAGGCAGGTATTTACCTTTAGCTTTAGCCCAGATTTCCTCTAGAGGATTCGCTGTTATCAATGGAGCAGTCTCCTTCACTGTGGAGTGCTTGTACCTCACAAAATAGATCAAGTCTTGGATATCATCAAGCACTGCAGCCTCTTCAAATATGTTACTTTCCTTTATTCCTATGTCTCTATTATCATTCACACGATTATCAAGCATTTGCTCTGCTACGCTCAAAATGTGTGACTCAACCTTATCTTCTTCATTTGAATTCTGCTCTTCACCTATTAAATATTTCTCCACTCCAAACTCCACTGGGAATTTCATGTCTTCTTCATTTATAAAGGTTGGTAACAGGAGCTCCCCAAAGCTTTCCTCATTCTCCTCTTCTTCCTTATCAAATGCATAACAATCAGCATCCAATTCCTCATCATCAAAATCATCTTCTAATGAAGTCACCATTCTGGACGTCTCATCATCAGACACAAGTGTATCAGCAGTAGAGCCAAATTTGGTTTTCAAGTCTAATGTCATTTCTTTTTTCAAAAGTTTATAAGCATCAGTCTTCTCCTGTTCGTTTGAGACCTGAGAACTGTTGCTGGTTTTGTTGTTTTCACTTTCTGGCACTTTCAATTTATCTGGTAGTATTTCTTCAAAAGGTTCAAATGAAGTTTGTTCACCCTGAGCATTATCTGTTTGACTATCCGAATGAGGATGGTTCTTCTGAGCCAAAAATTGTTCCTCAAGATCCATAGTGTTTTCTGAGAATGCACTTTCAATTTGCTCTGAGTTTGCTACTACTGGTTTAGGTTCAGGTTCAACGTCCTGGGAGACTTCAGGAAATTGTTCCACTTTTTCTATAGCTTTCTCAGAATCTTCATTTGCAGAATCATACAATTTCAAAAATCCTAGAAGTTCTTCTACATTATAATTATCAAAATCATCTCTTCCACCATCAAAACGGACAAAATCTGTCTCCTGTAAGGAAAAGAAAAACATTAGTGTGTCAATAACAAAGAGTCACAAAAGCAAACTCATCCACGCTCCCAAATACAGGATTGGTTCTAAAGAATCTTTGGGGTCAACCAGATTACCCTCCTCCAACCCCCATTGGCTCACTCCATCTATGGCTGAGTAAATCTGTCTTTTTCTAGACTACAGTGTTAGAAAGTCTATTATTTCTTTCTTTCTCTCTCTCTCTCTTTCTTTCTTTCACATGGGTCATATTCTTTAAAAAGCATAATGAGTAAAAATGGTGACAATTTGGTCTCCAACTGCCTGACTCTTGGGTCTCTCTCAATTTGCTCTGAGCATAAGTAGGGAAAGGCAAGGTATCACTTATAGGATCCTCCAGCTCTTAATATCTACACCTATGTTTCAGAAATTTAACTCTTAATCATTTGCTCAGGAAAAGCTGGAAGATCCTGCAGCACTGAGAAAGATGAATCAGTTTTAAAGTATCTTACTGAGATACAAGTACATTTGGTGGAATAAAGAATGATATTAAGGATATTATTACCACAAGAACAAACTGAAAACAAGATTCAACAAGGTATACACCTTCCTCTTCATCAGGGTTTCACAGTCACTAAGATCTCTCTCAGGACTATCTATATATTTATCTAGTCTTCCTTCTTGCCACTAGTAAGCAAATTGATATAAAAGGAGCCATAGTATGAATGGAAATTAAAAAAAAATTCCATCTCCTAATTAAATCTTCATAATATTCTGCGGGGGTTCCGGGGGTGGGGGAGGCAGTTCAATGTAGGAGGGATGAGTGATTTCCTCTCCCCATCACATGCATTTCTAAGCCATGAGGGATGCATGTAATGGGAAATATAATGAGAAGGCAGAGTTCAAAACAAATGAGTTCTCTGTAATCAGTGAACTGCTGTCACAGCTTAAATCCCAAGAACTCTCTTTACCAACAATGAAGTCCAACAAGCAACAGAAGTGATTTCATGGCCCGAGATTATGAAGAAATTTTAGGAACAACAGCAACAAACAGGATGACTTTATCCATTCAGCCCATCTAATCTAAGAACTGTCCTAGCCTAGCAGCTTGCATATTCTACAGCCACGACAAAGAGCTGCCCAAAGATGTTTCAATGTTGGTGGGCATCAATTACTATACAATTTAAAACTTTAGAATATAATCAGCTGAAGTGAGAATTCTAGAACACGAAATCCTTTCAGTCACAAAATCAATTTAAGTCAGAGCACCATACAGGAATGCTGTATAAAGGAAGCAGTTGGGGCCTTAAAAGATCTGAGACTGAACATCACCTGAAACGCTCAGGTCCCCTTTTCCAAATCTATAACATGACTATGATCCCATATATGACTAAGAATAAGAAAACCTTTGTAAGTACATAGTTCTAGCCTAGTATAAAAGTTAGAGTTTATTAATTTAACCTAAATATACTTAAAATGTCTAATAACTATCCAATGAGTTTTGCCTGTAAAATGAAATTATTTACCTCTTAAATTTAATAGCCAAGTACAAATATATTAAATTATTTTTCACATATAAAACAGAAGAGAAAAGCCCCATAGTTGAGTAAACAGCCTTCTACAAGAATATCTGTTTCAACATATTAGACAACTTTCAGATTATAATATAATCACCCTTGAATGCCTTTCAAACTTTTTTTTTTACAGGTAGTCTGATTTCAAATGAAAATCTGATACACAAATGTTAGATTGCCCCCCAAACACATTATAAAACTTTCAGAAGCAGTTAACTGAATATAGCTGGTGGATTTATAAGCCAGTTTACAATTGAGAACAAAAAAGAAATCCATAACTTACATCTGTTGGAATTTGTAGCTCTTCTTTAGTATATTCACGAACTACCTTGATGAAATCTTTTGGAAAGTATCCAAAAATATGGCCAACCTATAGTGCAAAAGAGACAAATATCAAATAAATTCTGTACAAGGAATATAAATAAGAGATTTCTCAGAAGTGGCAGGAAATATACACATAATAGATAGGTATATGGTATAAC
Organism: Marmota flaviventris; assembly: GCF_047511675.1. Lineage (NCBI taxonomy): Eukaryota > Metazoa > Chordata > Mammalia > Rodentia > Sciuridae > Marmota > Marmota flaviventris. Next base: position 11,260,664 of record NC_092514.1, on the reverse strand, counting down.
CAAGAAAGAAAGTTGCTATAACAATTACACTGAGATTATTATTCCAAATAAAAATTAAGTACAGAACTGTTAAAACAACATTTCCAACCACTGAAGTTTTCTTTTTTACATTTAGCTTAATTCTCAACACAGAGCACATAAAGTTAAGACTTCTGAAGTAAATAAAAGATCTGCATAGGAGATTACTGTATATTATATGGTTAAAACTATGTAAATCAAAGCTGGTTATAAATGCAATTCCAAATAACCTCTAGCAAGAATTTACCTGTACATTTTGTAGCATTGCTCATAAACCAATATTTATGTCTTTCTTAACCAATACACAGCAGTCATGAAAATTAATAAGTAAAAACAATACAAAATCTCTAAAATGTATTACCACTATAGCAAATGTATTGATAGTATATGCTTTCCTAGCTTTTTCCAAATCTACTTTTACAAGTACTTGGGGAGAAAATAAAATTACAATATAATGCATACGAAACCACATATCAAGCTTCAGTTTCACCGAAAATAAATCCTCTGCAGAAAAGAACGCCATTTATTTTCAGCACCAACAGCTAAATTATATGAAGTTACATAAAGTGTACAAAAGGTATATAAAGTTCCCCTTGAGAAAGGCACTCTTATTACTAACTACTGACTAAAAGGAACAGAAGATTCTTGCCAATAATTAAAGGAAACTGATAGGCAAATCAAATGCCCAAAAAAGAAAATTAAAAAAGGCATCTTATCACTACCTCTAAAATATCCCCATTCATGAATGTTCTTGTTATATCTAGAAACCATCTGAGAGCCAGTATTAGTGGTAGAATACTGCCATGAAGATTAGATAAGACAGAGCAATTAAAAGCTTCATCACTGCAGATAAAGTCTGAGACTCTAGAAAACCAACAACATTGCAGAATGAAAACTAAAAACTCGAAAGGAGAAATCATTTTGAAAACTAAATAAAGAGTTTTTAATTTCCTAAGTATAACACTCATGACATGAGAGGCGAGTCTGAGGGGAAATACAATTTTCCCTTCTGTTGAAAATTCTATTAAGGTTAAATTTGGAAAAGGGAAAGAAACCAGAGATGTATGGAGAAAGGAAACACATTTATCTCTTCTTAATCTGTGTCAATTGAGACCATAGATTATATAAAGCTCCATAATTACACACTGGGTGGTATCCCATTTCTTGTGATATGAAAAAGAAATGATGCAGAATCATGGAAGCTCATGACTGGAAATAATTTTTATATCTAATTTTGCTTCCATACATCATCCCTGCCAAGGTGCTGTTGATTTGATTTGTGGGTGGGGAGCAAAGAACTGCCACAAGAGAACAAATTCTGCATAAGCTACTATCAGAACAAATGTACTTAAGTGCCACTGCCCTGAAAGGAAATATTCAAAAGGAAGATGGATTAGACAGGGGTCCTTTTCTAACTGAGTTTTTTACTTTATAGGGAGCTAAGATAAAACACAACCTGACTGAAGGCAAAGAAGACAAATGAATGCCACAGGAGCAATGCAAACAAAGTGCCACCCAAATACTCATCAGTCGGCAAAGATCCTTTCTGGTCAGGTGCTGAAAGCAGGGCTCCTCAGGAAGACAAGATGAGTGCTGCCACCCAGAATGGCAAGAGTCCTAGGGATGAACATAGTTAACAGGCTACAATGTGACAGAAGAAAATGTAAATCAAGCCATTTATCCAAAAGCTCAAAGAAGGGGAGAAAGATGACTACTATATGAAAAATGCCACTTAGGTACATGGAAAAACAGTTCCAAGTTTAAAGATTACCAATCCTATTTGGTATACTTGAAAGAAACAATAGATGGTTCTTTATATGGAGTACTGCAACTGGGACTCTGTCTAAATATAAAGTTTGTACCTAGAGCCACCATGTTTCAAGATCATTCCCTAAGAATCAGAAATGGCAACAAAATGAAACTAGTTTTCCCATAGGGATTACTCTTATTTTCTGCTGTGTGGTGTTTTATTTAGGGTGAGAACTTTCAGGGATGCAACCCGGAATGTCTCTAAACTGGAACATTCCTACAGTCATCAAAGACCCTTGCTACTATTTTAAGTAAACAATCCACATATCACATTTTTTTAAATGAAAAGGACAATACTCATAAGTCTCTCAATGAGGTCACTCCTAGTGAATCTCCCCATTTAAAATATCAAAGAATGATATAAACAATGTCATGTCTTTCATCAGAAGATCCATACAACTGGCTGGAAGTAGAACCCCTGGGGGAACCTTCAGGCATAGAATATAGGAAAAGCAGGAAATGGATGGCCCAGAAGTTGCAAAAAAGAAAAAAAGGGGGAGGAAAAAAAAGCACATAATGAACATAATACTCTGCTTTTTTAGAGTAAAAACAGCACAAATGATTAGGTAAAATACACAAAAAATCAACTTTAAATATGCATGCCTGAGTTACTATCTCAGACTTAATTTACAGGATTAACTCTAATGTCCATGAATCCTTCCCTTTTGAAGCAGTAAAACTAAAAATTGTCAGGTTTTCACCATGACAACCTTTATGATGTGTAGAGCCTTCTGGAACTTGATGTGAGGGATAGCAACCACAACCAGTTCAGTTCTGTTTCAGAAAGTCTCCTGACTTTCTATGCTGTGCCAGGTCCAAGGCGTGTTAGGAGCACAGGGCCTGGCAGAGAGGTCAGGTTAACTCTACAAAGACCCCAAGAAATCAGTCATTTAAATCTACACTGCTGAAAAACCCATCAAAAGTAAGAATATAACACCTGTCAAACTTTTACTTACGCTTCTGGCCCAACATTCTGGTGATACCTCTGCAAGTTTACAGTAGACATATACAGGGTCACCTTTTTTAAAATTCACAAAAAGACAATCTGGGCCTCTGAAATCTTCAAGAGCTTCACCTCGATACATTAACACTGTATATGAACATTTAAAAAAGAAAAACAAACATTAGGATTTGATTTTTCACAGTCCATATTGACTCATCAGGAAATATGAATCCCACTATGAACAAAAATCAAGTTTTTCCAGTACTCTCTGGAATCACTTTTAATTCACCTGCTCAAAGTATCTAAAATCCTTAGAGATTTTATTGCTATAAAATACAATATTCCCTGCAATTAGACAAGGGAAAAGGAAGCTTCTCTATTTTTCTCTGTGCTGAGAAATAAAAACCAAAGTGGCTACCACCAACCATGGCTGGTTTCAGTGAAACTCTTGGTTCTTGCAGGCCTCAATTTTTTTCTGTTTCATAATCATAAAAAGCTTCATTTTGCAAATATGTAAATCCAAGTGTAGACACGGACAGGCTTAAGTATGGCTTCATGCAGAGGTAATAGGGAAGAGGGAAGAATATTCAGGAACCCCCAAGGGGTTAATTAACTTGAACTAACCACTAAAAGACATTACCTTTAAGTGGCTGCAAGTGCTACCATGCAGCCGTAAACACTGTAAATTTCATTTGCAGCAGAGTTGCTGTCTCTGTGTTCAGGATCTGGGTAAATTACCAGGAAATGTATTTTCTCTGAGCAAATATTGTTGACTATATTCAACATTGTTTCAAAACATTCTCATTCGTATTTTTTTTAATAAACAAAATCAAAAGTGGGTATCCTATCTGACAAGGAACAAGTTTAACCATGAGAAAAGGTCAGGCAATACCTTCATGCTTAAAATGCAGGACTAGAATCACAATTGATCTAGAAACTGGTAGAAGCAACATTTTTCTTTTGGTTGACCAAATACACAGTTTCTGATTTAAGATGAAATGGACAATAAATGTATGTAAAAATCACAAAGAATAAATGGAAATAACACTTTTTCTAAAAGCCAATTAGCAGTAAAATACACAAGAATGTGTGTTTTATAAAAATATATGTCTGAGGAACAAACACAGATTTGGAGAGGGTAACTTGTTTTTTTTTTGAAGCTAAAATAGGACTATTTTCAGAACTGTCAGCATCCTAATTCATATATAATTAAGAGGCCAAGTTGAAGGTGAGAGACACTTTAAGGTGGGGAATTCTCATCACAAGTGGAAATGGCAATGTTTCTCTTGTTCCCCCTTAGGTCATAGAGGATTTACGAATCAGTAATATATTAGGTGACAACATAATGCATACTATGGAGCACCTATTTAGTTTTTTTTTTTTTTTTTTTTTTTTGGAGCACTTATTTGGAAGGCACACAAAAGGACACCTGACATCCACACCTCACTACTTCCTACAACACAACACAGACCCACCTGTTGTGTTTGGTCACATCTGTTTGGACACAGGCCATTTCTCAAGTTATGTTACCCCACTGAACCTTACCAACACCATGTCTTAGTACTGAGGAAGCATCAGTGATGAGATTGTCCAGGTAGCCCATGTAGGATAGCGCTTGATAGCAAAGAATAGCAAACATTTTACCATGCTGGAAGCCTGATTTTGTTCACCCAAAACTGAAAGGAAATATCATGGCAGCTGCTTTGCTTTTCTGAGTGTTTATTTACTCCAGCCTTAGGGTTACCTCTAGGAACTGCTTAACATATATTGGAGACATCTTTTTTCTTTATTGGAGTGGAACAAACAATTCAAATTATAAAATTTGTTTTTGGTAACACCAATTTAGGCATAAAGAGCTCAATGGTAAACTTCTTGGCCTTTTTAGCATGAATATTTTAAAATATGTACTGCTTACAATTTATGGACAACAGGGTCATCAAGTTACAAGGTTACTAGAAACCAAGCGGGAGGCCATAAGAAGTATTCTGGGCCAGTAAATATACAGAGGAAAGAGGTTCCAACAACACTAGCGACTGAGTCTAAAACTGAATTGGCTTATAAAAATCTTGGAGTATTTATTATTGTTATTGCAACAAACCTCTTCATCTGAATCTGAATGGCTACATCCTCCCCACCGCCCACCTCCAATCCAGGACTGGGAAGCAATTCTGTCCGCTTCCTGTGCACAGAAGAGGCTGCAGTTCCCAGGTGGCTGGTGCAGATCCTTGGCCTCTTTCAAAAGCAAAAGATTATTGGCCCACCTGCTACCCTACCTCAAATATGAAGGGAGGTTTCTATGCACAGAAATGACAGGACTGAAGCAGAGTCGGGGCCGAGACCTCGGAACACATTGCATGCCTGGACTCGGTGCTCTTCCCAAGCCTAAACTCTAGTCCCTGTTAAAAGGCAAAACCAGCCCAATCCCCAGTGCAGCAAAAGGACGAAGGGGCCAGTGAGCCTTTCCCAAGGAGCCCCACCATCAACCTGCCGCTGGGATTAGGGCCACCGAGCCCTGGAGAGCATCTGCCCTGATACCTCACCGGCCCAGGTCCCTGTGGCGGGGGCAGAAAAGCGCTCTGCTACAGCGTGGGGAGCCCCCCGGCACGCGGCACGCAACCCCATCACCCACTGAGATCCTAGGCGAATCCTGGAAGGGAATAAACTGAGAGCTGTCCCTGGGGAATCGTGTTTCCCAACCCCAGCCTCACTCAGTAGAGAAAAATAAAACGCTGGCAACAAGTGGGAGTCCAGTGGCCGGGGCGCCGGCAGAGCCGGAGGGGACACACGCAGGGTCCCGAGGCTCTGTCACTCCTGCGCCCCACCCGTCTTCCAGCGACCCCCTAGCCCAGCCCGCGGGGCTGGGGACCACGGGATTGGAGCCCCATGCAGCCCCGAAGAGCCACCGCGGAGACCCCGGGCCGCCCGCCCGCCTGTGCACTCACTGCTGCATTGGTCGTCTGCACAGAGTTTGTGCTTCGAGAAGCGCCGGCCGGTGCTCGGGTCCGGTTGGCCCGGCACTCGCCAGGTCGGACAGAGCACGAACAGCCAGAAGAGCAGCCCTGGCGCCTCAGCCATGTTGTGGTCACCTCGGGGAGCCGGTGACGCTCCCAGAGGTGAGGGTGGGCCTCAGGGGGCGGGTGGGTATAGAGGTGCGGAGGGGTGGCACCTGGGAAGGCTTAAGCCTTTCCCAGGTGACTCGTCAGCAGGGATATCTGGGGGTCGATGCACAGACTCTACTGGAGAATGCAGGGAGCCTGAGCTCCGTCCTTCTCTAGTGGAGACCTTCTCCTCAACTGAAGACCTTCTCCTCCAGTCGTTGCCGGGGCAACTAGGACTCTCTTTCTCCTCCAATCACCTGCCTTTGCTTCTGTAACCTCACAAGCGACCCTCCGCATGATTCCAGTCATCACCCACCCATCCCCCCCCACTCCGCCAACCAGTCCTTTCTGGCTTTCCTCAAAGTCTCATTTCTGGTCCATCCTGAACTAGCCTACTCCACTTCACCATCACTCCCATCCCCCATTCCTGGTCGGGTACCTCCTTTTCTGAACTACCAAATCCCACCCATGACTTGTCACAGCTAGTCTATGGTTCCAGGCTCCCTCCCCTTCAAACTCCTAGAGGTTCCTTGAAGCCCCACCCCAAGATCCCTCTGATTAGGAAAGGGGAAGGTGAATGGAACTGTAAGTGAGGGTGTAAACTGGAGACAATGAATGGCCTGCTTTTTTTTAAGGCGGGGACAGGTGAGGGCAGAGAGATGGACAGTAGTCTTGGGGCTAAGATCTTGAGATTCTTATCTTTATCCAGAAGGGAAGAAATCATTTAATTCAACAGCATATTTTTAACTTTCATTTTGTGCTACCATTCATGCCAGACGCTGGACAAAGCCCTAGCGTGGTGTGGGAGTAGATGAAAATCAAAAGACAAGATATCTGGTCCTGGTCCGAAAAAGTCCACAACTTAGTGGGAACCAACTGACAAAACCGATTGTCAGAGAAGAAAGCTAATAGCTAACATTTCTTGAACGCTTTATGTCCAGTTGTTATTCTGAAGGTTTTATACATATCAATTCATTTGATCTTCATAACAATAGTACCTTACAGTAGTAGTAGGTCCTATTCCAATCCTTATTTTAGAGTAAATTGAGGCAGTCACACATCCAGTGAGTAATGGAGCTAAGTTTCAAACCCAAGGAGTAGACTCCTTTTCATCACAACCTATCAACTAACAAGCAAATGTTGTACTTTCTGACAAGAGGAGCAAAATCTGATTTAAATCATAATATAGCTGAATTACTGATATGTACAGTTAAGGGGGGGAAGGCACAAGCTAGCCAGCCCAAGGAAGAGTGTCTGCAATGCTCCCATCCTTGGTGGAGCCATTCTCATTTGTCTGTGACCAAGGGCTTGTTACTATAGTCTCTGCTAAAGTTATTCATCAACCTCCAACAATGAACCCATCAGTTGTTTCCCCAAATTAACTCAATCTTTAAAACTTAGAGAAAAGAATGTAGTCCACCATGTTCATAATGTTAAATAAATAAAACGTTGGAAAAAAGGTGTGCACAAACATTTGTCTACAGGGGCCATGAGAGGTCCCCTTTGGTCCAGTGTACTTCTGCGCTTTCTGGAGAACCAGTGGATCATAGAGAGAAACTGTCTGAGTCATTCTTCATTTCTTTTCTACCATGTATTTATTATGTTATAAAATGTATCTAGTAGGCATCTCTAATAACATGTTGAAAACTGAATTCATTTTTCTCCCAAAATCTGCTCCTTTCAGTCTTCCCTATCTCAGAAATAAGAACGACAATTTAATTCCCATTACCCAGGTGCTCAAAGCCCAAAACTTACAAACCATCTTTGATCTCTTTTCTCTCACATTCCAACTCCAGTCCATTAGACAATATTATGTCTTTATTTTTATAATTTTATTGAGATACAGTTGACCTACAATAAATTGCACATGTTTAAGGTGTACAATTTGATAAGTTTTGACATGAATATACCCATGAGACTATCACCAAAATCAAAAGAGTCTTTCATCCTTCTTTGTAATCCCTCCCCCTCTCCTTTTCTGTCTCCAAACATCTCCTGTCATTATAGATTGTTTTGCATTTTCTAGAATTTGATATAAATTATACAGCATTTTATTTATTTATTTTTCTGACTTCCTTCTTTCCAAATAAGCATTTGAAACATGCCCAGAATCTGACCACTCCTCTGCATCTGCTAAGCCAATATACAGGCCAAACCCACATCATAAGTCACCTGAATGATTCCCATAGCCTTCTTCTGTCCTTGCTTCTGCCCTCATTTTCCCCAGTATCTATTGTCCTGATGGCAACTAGAGTGATATTTTTAAATATAAATTTGATTGTGTCTCTCTGCTGAAAATCTTCCTATAGCTTCCCATTTCCAAATAAAAGGCAATGACTTTAGCCAGGCCTGGTCGTACTCATCTGTAATCCCAGCAGCTCAGGAGGCTCTCAGGAGGATCCTGAGTTCAAAGCCAGCCTCAGAAATGTAGCGAGTCCCTAAGCAACTCAGTGAGACCCTATCTCTAAATAAAATATTTTAAAAAGGACTGTGGGTGTTGCTCAGTGTTTAAGTGCCCCTGGGGGTTCAATCTCTGGTATCAGGAAAAAAAAAAGGAAAAAAAGCCATGACTTTATTATGGACTGCCCTGCCTTATTATGGACTGCTCTTATTCAATGTGACTCCCCTCATCCTTTTCTCCCCATTTCCTAACATTCTTCAATTGCTCTGTTAGTTCCATTTAAATACACCAAGCCCACCCCTGCGCTTCAGAGCATTTACACTTGCAACTTTGCCTCAACCTTAACTCCCCAAATCATCTGACTAGCTAACTACCCCCTCACTTTATCATGTCTCTGTAACAGTGGCATTTCATGTGATAAAGGCCTTCCCTGGCCACCCTACACAAAATAGAGCCTCTTGCCATGACTATCAAGCCCATCACCTTGCCTTTCTTTCTCTTCAGACTTGCCTTACCACTTTAGACTCTCTTACTACTTGCCTTACATTTGTTTATCTACTCGACTGCTCCAACCCAACCTCAAACACAATTTCCAACACGAGCAGGAAATTAGTTGTTTTGTTCACTACTGTTACATCAGTGACTAGGGAAATGCCTAGAATGTATGAGAGAGTTAACAAATGATTTGTTGGATAAACTCATGGTTCCAATGATATTATAAATATACTACACTATTAACCTAAACACATATATTAACTATTAAGCCCCCGTATATAAATAGTACTGAGAGGAAATAAGCTATGAGAACAAGGCATTTAAGGTCCACCTCTCAGCAGCATGCATCCTCAACTCCAGGAATGTACCCCTGAATGTGTTTGTTGTTGAATAAAAACATAGTTGTTGTGGAGAGTAGTTGTTTGGTTACATGATACTGGAATATTTAAGCAGATCTTTAAAAACTAGTTTTAATTTTTTTTTATTTTTCTTATTATAGAATATGGTATGTTGTAGAATTTTTCTTATTATAGAATAGAAATTAATGACAATTCATTGGTGGAAAAATCAGAATAGCAAAATGATCTAATTGCATATTATCTTCTTGATATTTACTATGACTCATAATCAGATATAATTTTATATGCATAGTCAGTGCTTCCAGTTACTGAAGAACTAGCTGCTTAGTTTGTAGAGTTTTCAATATTTTGATTTATCAGCATTATTTTTTAAACTTATTGCCTTAAAGACATATTAACTAGTCTGGTGGATAATGAGAAGAAAATTTCTCAACTGGCCAGAATAAGGTAGTGGTAGTTCTTTCTACCAGGATACATACAATTAGTGGATGAATCAGCATTCACTTTTACTTATAGCATTTAAATATGTGGCACTGATGTTTAATATAAGGTTATGTTAAAAACCTTCAGAAAAGTAACAGGATAGAATGTGGTGGTGATTGTTGGCATGGAGATAAATAATCTCAAGTGCATTATTTTTTAATACCTCAAAGGGAATTCTTACGGGGTAAGAGTTGAGTAATTGTTAAAGGTAAATGTATCCAGTTTGGGTGGAGGGGACATAAAATTCTAAGATATGAAGGGTTCCTAATGTCGGAGTACAATCTAAATGAGACAAGAAAAACATATCTGAAACAAATAATTGGCAGCATAATAACATACACCATTGGAAACTTGTGAAGGCACTTGCCTAGGAGCATTCAGAAGGCCTAACGCTGCTGTTACCAGGAAGAACCTCATCTATTGTAAATGGTGTGCCAGAGAATAGTGTTAAACATTTATGGAGGACTAAATCTCTCCGAGAGGGGCAACATATTTACCCTTGCATATGAAACATTGGGAAAAAAGTGGACAAAATACAAACAACAACAGTTCTCAGATATTAGATAATAAGCAGCATAAGCGTGACCTCTAAGATAAAGTTAAGCACGAGAGATGAGTGCTAGGATTATCCCAATTTACTCCCTGGAAAGAATTTTTCAGGTCACATCCAGAGAAGGGAAATTCAAATAGAAAATCTCCTGAGTTGAAGAGATGGATTTCAAAGTCTGAAGAGACCAATGCAGCTAGAAGTCACAGAGCAGAATAAAGGAGAAAGTAGAGAACTGCAGAGGGAGGGAGAGTGTGTACATGCACTAGCTCTCTAGACATCCATGGAGGGTTCCCCTGAAGTCTGTGGTTAAGTAACAATGGGTGCACATGTAAGGCCAGAGAAAGAACCTTCAGAAAGGAACAGGATAGAAGGTGGTGGTGCTTGTTGGCATGGAGATCAATTTTTGTAATCACCAGCTGGAATGGAAATTCTGTAATAAAAGGGCATCAAGTAACACATTCAGTAAAAGGCAAAAATTAGCCCAAGATTGAAGGTAACTCCTGTCTAGCAGAATCTTAAAAAGACAAAAATGTTTCCAAGATAGTGCAGAAAAAAGCTGTACACAGCTCAAGAATATTTAAAAGAATACAAAATATGTTTCCAAGATAGTTCAGCAAAAAGCTGTACACAGCTCAAGAATATTTAAAAGAATACAAAATATCCAATACTCAACAAGGTAAATTCACAATATTTGGAATCCAATAAAAATGTATGAGGCATGCAGAGAGGTAGGAAAATATAACCCATGTGGAAAAGAAAATTAATAGAAATGATCATTAATTACACTGTGATAGAGTTATTATACAAGGACATTAATACAGTTGTATACCATATGTTCAAGATGCTATGGAAAAGCATAAGCATTTAAAGGAGAAAAAAGAAGATATAAAAATGTCTAATTCAAGCTCAGATAAAACAATGGCTAAGGTGAAAATTACACTGAATGAGATTAACAGCAGATTCGACATTGAAGAAGTCAATATCAGCAAACTGAATATGCAGTGATAAAGACTCTCCAAAATCAAACACGGAGAAAGAGACTGAACTGAACAGAGCATCAGTATGCACAGCTTCAACCAGTCCAATATATGTGTTATGCTAGTTCCAAAAAGAGGTGAGAAAAACACATTTGAAGAAATAATAAATAAAAATGTTCTATATCTGATGAACACTCAGATTCAAAAAGCTCAATAAATAAGAAAAATGATAAAGATAACACAAATATACACTAATGCTTAAAACCAGTGCTAAGAAAAAAATTGAAAAGCATCTACAGAAATCAGATAGCATTATGTACAAAGGAGTGAAAGTAAAATGTCAAAATTCATTCAAGAACCATGCATACCAGAAAACAGTACATCAGCATTTTCAAGTTCTGAAAGAAAAAAACACTGACATCCTAGAATTGCATTCCAAATGAAAATATATTTCAAAATGATGTAGTCTTTAATGCAAAAGAATTAAGTTAAACACTACCCCACATAAAAATTACCTCAAAATGGACCACAGACATAAATGTAAGAACTCAAAATGGACAACACATATATATGTAAGAACCAAAACTAAATGTAAGAAAGCATAGGTAAATCTTGGAGTAGACAATGACTTTATAGTTAAGACACCAAAGGCCCAAGCACCAAAAGAAAAAATAATAAAGTAATGAACTTCATCAAATTTAAAACTTTTAAAGGCTACCATCGAAGAAAGTGAAAACACAATCATAGAAGAAAATATTTACAATTCATGTAGTTAGAATATAACTACCTAGAATATATAAGCAATTCTTATTGTTCAATATGAAAAGACAAATGGCAAGAAATTAGAATAGACATTTCTCCAAAAAAAATAGGCAAAAGCCAATAAGCAAATGAAAGGATACCCAGCACCATTAGGGAAATGTACAACCTCAGTGAGATACTACTTCACATCTATTAAGATGGTTATAATAAAAAAGATAATAATAAGTTGGCAAGGATGTGACTCAATGGGATCCCTCACACACTACTGGTAGGAATAGACTACAGACCTAAATGTAGCAGCTAAACCTATACAACTTCTGGAAGAAAATATAAAAAGCTGTTTGGCAGAGACTTTTAAAACTAACTAGCTCTCTCAGTGGTGGTATGCCCCTGAGTTCAATCCCCAGTACCAAAAACAACAACAACAACAAACTTTGTCTATTCTATATTCATTGTTATGGAAATGGAAAGATAAGCTGACAGACTAGGACAAAGTATTGGCAAAACATATATCTCTCAAGAGAATGATATCTAGGATATACAAATGATTTTTGCATCTTATTAATAAGAAAAATGACCCAATTTGAAAAGATGGGCAGAAGATTTTTTTCTTCACCAAAGTAGATACAA